>NC_057810.1:205518401-205745971 GCF_018294505.1 Triticum aestivum | reverse complement strand
AGGGGGGTACTCGGCTTGGCGCACGGGGCACCGGGGCGGCGGCGGTTTCCCGGACTCCGGCGGAGTCCGGCTCGGTCACGGCGTCGGGCGTGGGGAGGCGGTGGCACAGCCGGGCCGTTTGGGCTTCTACCCAGTTCGGCCGACGAAGATTTTTTTAAATAAGATTTCACTGAACATAAATCCTAGAAAAATAAATAAAAATCTAAAAATGCCAAAACAAATTTTTACCGTCTGAATAAAATATTTAGAACAAGATGAACATTTTCTTGGCCTAAAAATGCAATTTTGAAAACATGCAATTTTTCTAATTCAAATGAAATTGCAATAAAATCCAAATAAAACTATTTATTTGATTTTAATATTTTTCCTCTAATATTTCATTTATTTTGGAGAAGTCATTTTATCTCCTCTCATATATTTTTATTTTCGAAATATTAGGAAAGAAAAATAAGTAAAACCAAATGATCCTCTTTTCAAAATTTGAGAAAAACTCAAATATGAAAATAACGAAATCCCCAACTCTCTCCGTGGGTCCTTGAGTTGCATAGAATTTCTAGGATCTACCAAAATGCAATAAATATGATATGCAATGATGATCTAATGTATAACATTCCAAATTGAAAATTTGGGATGTTACACTTGAACAGCTCTAGCGACCTGTGATATGCCAATCATGATACCTCACAAAATATTCTCATAACACATTGATCAATATTTATGCAAACCAGCCACCGCCGTGTCATGTTCTCACCTGTAGCTTGGGAGCAGGCCACCGCTATGCCTCTTGGCGGCTGGATCCACCCCTGTTGTGGTTGTCGGCATCGAAGGAAAGCAGTGTGGCTTGGAGCGGCATGCCACCGCCGACCATAAAAAGCACTACAACTTCCGCTAACAGTATCATGCTAGCCAGTAACATATATGCATACATCCTAAATAGTAAATATAAATAATACTTCATATCATATATCATGTAAGAATAAAATTTAGCTGGTAGGTTTCTCACTATTAATTCAGTAGGAGACGGCTACCTCATCTTTTACTATTTGTTTACACCTAAAAGTAATGTACGACTTCTCACTATTAATTCAAGAGGTAGGGCGCTCACTGAGAGTTTTTACCAATGTCAACCATATGATTCATACCTCTGTATCGATGGAAAATGCATCATAAACATGATTCTAGTCTTGTTCAGCCACTACAACTTCGAATTCAAGGTGCCAAAGAGTGGGATCTATCACATTTGGGTACAATCAGATTCCCTTGACGGATATCTCAAGAAAATGCGATATGACTAGTTTGTAGCTTCCTTTGTATTCCTGAGTATAGTATGATGAACATTATTCAACGAGAAACCAATTTTAGCTACCAAGAACAGAGGGTAAGCCTCAAACTCACCATGGCTAAGAAAAGGCCGTCGCTTGCATGATAGCCAATTTCAACTTCCAGGGATAGAGGGTAAACTCCAAACTCACCATGGAAGAGCCTGCATATGCTTTGCTCCTCCTCCTTCTGATAAAATTAACAAAGTTCAGACAAGAATAGTAGGAGCACAAGATCCTGGAGGCCCAATATGATCACACACTGGACAAGAAACAAACTAGATATGAGATAACAGAAGGGCAACCAGATAGAGATTACCTCAGAAAGGAAGCAAACCTTGAGCCGCAGAAAATCGATCCCATGCTCCCTGACCGATGCTCCATATTAGGCAGTGGGGAAGTGGAAGAAGGATCCAGGAGTGGATCAAGCCACCACCAACCACCAGGTCGCAGCTGACCTCGCCGGCGCTGGTCGGTGACCCTCTCCCGTCCGCCGTCGGGCCTCCCTCCTCTCCTTCCTTCTCTCCCTCTCTCCCATCTTCTCTCTCCTACAGGGACCGATCCATGTGGTCACCCTTTGCCGCCGCCACCGGAGAGGCTCGCCTCCATGGCCGCATGCCTTAGATCCAGCGAGAGGAAAAGGAGGAAGCGACCCACACTGTCCTGTTCTCCGACAGCAGCGACATGCACGTGAGCGATGGGAAGGCGAGGAGGAGAAAAAGGCAAGGTGGTGGAGGAGGAGCTGAGGGTGACGGCGACGTCCTTGGCTGAGCATATGCACGGAAGGGAGAGGGAGGGGTGCAGCGGCTCTGGGGGTCAAGGGGAAGGAGAAAGAGGGCTAGGGTTCCTCGTTTGGTGGCTGGGGTGGGGCGAGAGCCGCGAGATGCGGGTGATTGGGTGCGGAGCGCCCAAGCTGATTGGGGAAAATCCTCCTACACGCGGAAAGGGCCAACCCAGCCAACGAGCGCCCGACATGAGCCCACTTGTCATTGGACTACAAAAACGACCATGAGGTAAAATTAGGTTTGACTGCAGGTGAAGATCCGATGGTTCAGACGCGCTAGAAGGCAGATCGGACGGCCATCGAAGGAACCGATCGAGGGAGCCTTCTCCATGCGAGTTGGCTAGCCTCATTATTGTTTTAAATAAAAGGTGCAAAATATTATTTTAAATAACAGCAAGCAAATCCTAGTAAACTAAAATGATGCTCCAAGCAAAACACATATTAGATGAATAAAAATATAGCTCCAAGTGGGGTTACCGATAATATTGGAGACGAAAGAGGGGGTGCCTTCTGGGGCGTCCCCAAGCTTAGTTGCTTGGGTATTCCTTGAATATTACCTTGGGGTGCCTTGGGCATCCCCAATCTTAGGTTCTTTTTTGAGACGAGACCATAGAACAATCGTTCTACGGTATTTTCTATATTAATATAAATAAATTACAAATACAAGGCCTAAACTTAGCCCAAATGCATTAACCTACACCAGTTTTGGGAAACATTGAGGAAATTAAAGGTGTTGTACTATCCAACTGGTAATCCCCTCGGCTTTCTTCTGCTTTGCTCTAAGGCTAGAAGTTTCAAGTCCTTCTCTGAGATAATATTTCCAAGTTCCATAATGGATCGGTGCTTGTCTGAAGATTTTGTCATTCCTGGTCATCCAGATTCTCCAACAACCCATAATCACCACTTCCATAGAAAAATCTTTTGGATTTTCATCAAGAATGAACATGACTTCATCATAGGTAGATGTACCTCTATGTCTATTGGGAAACATCCTATCCCAACAACAACCAACAAATTGACAGTCCCAGAAAAGATGAGTGCTTGTTTCCTTAGTCGGCTCTGCACATAGTGCATAGTTGTAGTCCTCCAAATACATGTTTCTGCACTTGATCATGTTGCTTGTGCTTAATTTGTCATGCAACAGTAACCGGAAGAAAATTTTGTGTCTCAGCATGCATGCAGATTTCCAAATCATTTGAAAGATACTATGTGTTTGACTTGGGCCAGAAACGGCTTTGTACATGGCCATAGAGGAAAAAAATTCATGGAACCATCCATCATACAAGAGTCCCTTTCTGTTGAATTCACCTTGTTTGTGAGAATCTCTTGTAGTTCATTGAATTGATTGAAAGCCTGGAGTGACAAAGGTCTATGGAAAATGTGACTAAGATCCTCATGCTGCTGTGCTTGGAACAAAGAAATGTCTTGGTTGATAGGAAAAGAGTGGAGTTCAGGGAACATTGAGATCAGGGGGGTGTTCATCCACTTATCTGTCCAAAGCATTACAATATCTCCTCTCCCTGCTTGGCACCTTGTATGTTCTTTAAATGTGTGTAACAACTTAAGAATTGACTTCCACCACAATGATCCCATCAGTCTATCTCCTGGTAAACTCTCTTGGTAATATGATTCCCAAATAGGTTCTTGCCACTCCTTATTCTCCCGATGTCAATATCTCACCCAAAACATGAAAACTTCGATCACACAAAAGTTAACGGAACTTCGTAAGATAGGTTAGTATGATAAAACAAATCATTCACTTGGGTACTGTCAAAAACAAGATTCATAATTTTTCTCACACAATGCCTAGTGTACCTTATGATTTCCACAATTTATATCACTTAATAAGCTAAGGAAACACTAGAACAAGCAAACTATGCATTGAAAAGAGAATCTGTCAAAAACAGAACAGTCTATAAAGATGTGGACAATCATACTTATGTAAATCCAAAAATTCTGAAAAATGAGGACAACGTAGGCAATTTTTATACCAATCATGTGTAAACACTTAAGAATTTTATTGCATTCCAGTAAATTTAAAAAGTTCTGTTACTGGGCAAAAAAGTTTCTATTTTCGCACAGAATCAAGTCAAGTAGCATCCACACTATCCCAAAGGCTTTACTTGGCACTTTATTGAAACAAAAGTTATAAAACATGATTACTAAAGTATATTAATCATGTGAACACACAAAAACAATAGGTATACATATTTGGTTGTCTCCCAACAAGGGCTTTTCTTTAATGCCTTTTAGCTGGGTATGATGATTTTAATGATGCTCACATAAAAGTAAAGAATTGAAACATAACGGGAGCATCATGAAGCATATGACTAGCACATTTAAGTCTAACCCACTTCCTATGCATAGGGATTTGTGAGCAAACAAATTACGGGAGCAAGAATCAATTATCATAGGAAGGGAAAACAAGCATGACTTCAAAACTTTCAACATACAGAGAGGAAACTCATATTAGTGAGATATGTAAAAGCATATGTTCCTCTCTCATACTAATTTTCAGTAGCATCATGAATGAATTCAACAATATAACTATCACATAAAGCATTGTTTTCATGATCTACAAGCATAGAAATTTTACTACTCTCCACATAAGAAAATTTATTCTCATTCATAATAGTGGGAGCAAACTCAACAAAATAACTATCATGTGATACTTGATTGGCATAATCATATTGAGAATTAAATTATGATAACAAGTTCCATGGTTATCATTATTCTTTATTTCATAAGTGTCATCACAATAATCATCATAAATAGGAGGCAAGCAATCATCATAACAAATTTGCACATCAAAACTTGGGGGACGAAAAATACATCTTCATCAAACATAGCAACCCCAATCTTATGGCTTTGCATATCATTAGCATCATGGATATTCAAAGAATTCATACTAACAACATTGCAATCATGCTCATCATTCAAAGATTTTATGCCAAACATTTTATTGAATTCTTTGATCAATTGAGCACAACTTTTCGCACCATCATTTTCAAGAAAGACATTATAAAGATGAATAATATGAGGTAACCTCAATTCCATTTTTTGTAGTTTTCTTTTATCAATCAAACTAGTGATAAAACAAGAAACTAAAAGATTTTATTTCAAGATCTAAAGATATACCTTCAAGCACTCACCTCCCCGGCAATAGCGCCAGAAAAGAGCTTGATGCCTACTACACAACTTATTCTTGTAGACTCGTGTTGGGCCTCCAAGCGCAAAGTTTTGTAGGACAGCAACAATTTTCCCTCTCGTGGATGACCTAAGGTTTATCAATCCATGGGAGGCGTAGGATGAAGATGGTCTCTCTCAAACAACCCTGCAACCAAATGACAAAGAGTCTCCGTTGTCCCCAACACACCCAATACAATGGAAAATTGTATAGGTGCACTAGTTCGGCAAAGAGATGGTGATAAAAGTGTAGTATGGATGGTAGAAATATATTTTTATAATCTGAATAAATAAAAATAGCAAGGTACCTAGTAAAAAAAGTGAGCAAAAACGGTATTGCAATGCTTAAAAACAGGGCCTATGGTTCATACTTTCACTAGTGCAAGATCTCTAAACAATGATAACATAATTGGATCATATAACAACCCCTCAACACGCAACAAAGAATCCTGCAAAGTTCCTATCATGGAGAACATAAGATGAAATTGTTTGTAGGGTATGAAACCACCTCAACATTATACTTTCTGATCAATCTTTTGAGCTATTCGTATAAGTGTCACCAACAGCCCTAGAGTTCGTACTAAAATAACACCATATGGCACGCATCAGTCAACCCTAATGTCACCTAGATACTCCAATGTCACCACAAGTATCCGTGGGTTAATTATATGATGTGCCTCACATAATTTCAGATTCATAATACTCAATCCAACACAAAGAACTTCAAAGAGGACCCCGGTATTTCTATCGGAGAAAGGAATATGAAAATGCGTATCAACCCCTATGCATAGATTACCCCAATGTCACCACGGGAATCCGCAAAATGATAACCGACACATACATCAAGTGAATCAATAGAACATCCCATTGTAACCACGGATATCCCAGTGCAAGACATACATCAAGTGCTCTCACATCCAAAAGATTCAATCTGACATAACAAAACCTCAAAGGAAAAGATTCAATTCATCACAAGAAGGTAGAGAAGGAAGAACGCCATAAGATCCAACTATATTAACAAAGCTCGTGGTACATCAAGATCGTACCAAATCAAGAACACGAGAGGGAGAGAGAGAGAGAGAGAGAAAGAGAGATCAAACACATAGCTACTTGTACATACCCTCAGCCCCGGGGGTGAACTAATCCCTCCTCATCATGGTGGCCACCAGGATGATGAAGATGGCCTCCGGTGATGATTTCCCCCTCCGGCAGGGGAGTCGGAACGTGGTCCCGATTTAGTTTTCATGGATACAGAGGCTTGTGGTAGTGAAGCTTCACATCTAGGGTTATTTTCGATGTTTGGGATATTTATAGGAATTTTTGGCGTCGGTCTCACCCAAAGGGGTGCCCGAGGGGACCACAAGCTTGGGGGGGGGGGTAGGGTGTGGGTGCACCCCCAGGGTTGTGGCTCCCTCAGCCAGTTCCTGGCCCAGCTTCGGTGCTTCGGGGGTCTCTTTTGGTCCATAAAAAATCACCGTAAATTTTCTGCCCATTCCAAGAACTTTTATTTCTGCACAAAAAATGACACCATAGTAGTTCTGCTAAAAACACCGTCAATTCGGGTTAGTTCTAATCAAATCATACCAAAACCATATAAAATTGTTATAAACATGGCATGAATACTTCATAAATTATAGATACATTGGAGACATACCACCCATGCATCCTTTGCTCAATTTAATAGCATTCAGAGGCACCAAAGATATGCTCATGCTGAAAATAGGTGCCTCACAACCTAGTTTGGAAACAAACGCAGGTAATGTACAAAATAAAACCATGTCATGTCATCTGCAAAACTCTTCAAACGCCTCAACTATAAATGACGACCATAATATGTGATGTCTTCACCACTCCAGGTCAGCTGCAAGGTCTCGGCCATCCTCTCGTTGATCACATCACCTAAATCCAGATTACTTTAGTATTTTGATGCACATGAATTATATCTCAATAATTCACGTAACCCTAGGAACAATTTGGAAAATGGAGAAGCATAGAACGACATGTAATCTGTTCTTTCTAAAAAATACCCTGATATCGTCTTATATAATCAACTAATTAGTGTAGCTACTCATCTAGCAACTCCAAGCAAAATAACAGCAATAAGTACATGTGCTCTCCAAGACAAACTGAGCCAAACAAGACATAAAGTACATATGGCATTTCCTTTGCTCTAATCAAAATGCAAATAGACGCATCCTACCTAAACATGATGGATTAGGATGGGGAGGAGGCAGAGAATGATCGACCAGCTTTACACAAAACTAACCATCCTAGGGAGTCGGTTAGAGCAGGGTTGGTGGCAATCAGTGATGGGGTGGACTCGGTGTTGTCCTCCTCTGGGGCTATGAGCTTATATGAAGCTTTACTTCTTTATGTTGGTGCTTCGAGATCTCTCCTCCCTCCTATTCTCCTTCCCTCTGAACCACTGAGAGTCACTTTTCTGTGAACTTTAAGTAGTAGGAGAGTTCAGCATAATGGAAAAATAATAACTTTCGAGATGTAACAATTATGTAACATGTCATTATTAACAACTACCAGAAACCAGTTTTAGACATGCATATGCGGGTATACATGGTAATGTTAATAACTGCTTAGAAACAAAAAAATAACAATTCCTTGGTAAGATGATAATTTTAGAGAGCATAAATTCAATCTCCCCTCATCAGTCTATCGCCTCACACACTGTGACCAAGAAGATAAATAAATATTTGTGAGCTGTGACATTTTCCCATGTTTAGATCTTTGAAATTAGTTACATGTCCATAACGTATTTGGTAATTTATAAGGAAATCACTTCAAAATTGCATCTACCAACTGAATGGCTGATACAAAACACGTATACATACTCTGTAATTTTATCGAGCATCTCGCGTGCGTGCAACAACCAACATCGGATAAGTAGAGAAATTTGTACCTGGACGGGCAAGGATTTCGGGAACCTGTTGTCGTTCAGGGTGGAAGGTCGTAGAACCGACTGAATTCCATGACGTGCAGCACTCGTCTAAGCCATTGTGGGCAATGGTTGGCCATGAGTGTAGCTAGAGAATGCGAGCTCACCATAGGTGCTAGTCTGAGGTGCCACGTTAGTGGAAAATGAGGAGAAATTTTCCCTGCTGCATCGTGTCCCATCAGGCATCAGCCACCAGCCGTACGACGCTCGCCCTCCTTGGCATTGTGCTGATAGGAAACGAGCGAGGGGCGGGAGAGACATCGAGGAGGAGGTGGGTGGTGGTGTTGGTGGGCGGTAGGACGGCTGGGACAGAGGAGGAGGCAGGAGATGCATTGAGGAACAGATAGTGCCAGCGGTGCACTTGCGGAGGTTGGAGACAGAGCAGACAGGGAAGGGGCAGAGGGGATGGCCCAGATGGGAGTTTTGGTGCTGGAGGACGGTGGACTTCTGCGACAGAAAAGAGACAGGTGAAGTGTTGGTGCGGACTGCACCGGTGGCGGTGATACATCTCCAACGTATCTATAATTTTTTTATTGTTCCATGCTATTACATTATATATCTTGGATGTTTTATATGCATTATTATGATATTTCATATCATTTTTTGGGACTAACCTGTTAACCTAGTGCCAAGTGCTAGTTGCTGTTTTTTTCCTTGTTTTTTGTCTTCTACTAAAAATTAATACCAAACGGAATGAAATTTTTTGAGGATTTTTCTTGGACTAGAATACACCCAGGAACCTTCAGGAGGGGGTCAGAGGGGCCTCTAGTTGGTGAAAATCTCGAGGGGCGTGCCCTACTGAGAGAAGTGGAAATCGAGCCGATGGATTGTCCGTGTAATGGATAGACAGTAATTTCCATCTCCCAAACACTTGGCTTCGGGCAGCCGACGTGGGAGTGGACATATTGCCGCTTCTTTCAAATTTTGGGACAATAAGCCACTACTAGGGAAAAGCCTAGCAGTAGTGCTGGTTTTTGGCCTATCAGTAGCACGGGTAAGCGCGCTACTAATAAGGCGCTACAGCTAAAGCTTAGCAGTAGCGTCGACTGGCATGCGCTACTAATATATCTTCTTAGTAGTAGCGCTTTCCATGCCAATCGCTACTGCTAATTACTAGTAGCGCTTTCGAGAACAACCGCTACTGCTATTATTCTGTATTCCATTTCTTTTGAATTTTAGGTCGTATTCATACACCTGTATACAATTTTTCATACAGTAGCAATTTAGAGATTGTTTTAACATCATAATGAGTTATTAAATCACTAGGTGAAAGAACTTTGGATTAGTTTCAAGTGCATGGATCCAAAGTAACCAATGGTCACTTTGGATCCATCCATTTGAAACTAATTTGCAGTTCTTTCACCCAATGTCATAATAACTTATCATCATCATCATCATAATATCATTAACAACTTATCATCATAATATATCATTGTCATATAAGTCCTCATAATCATTATTTTCGTCCATGATGAGACATCATATAATAACTTCGTCACTAGTTATAATAACAACTCCTCCTCATCATCATCATAGTACTCATAATCACTGCTCCTACTCAGCATCACCATCAAGTCTAAGACACTGTAGTCATATATAATCAACACTAACTAATTGTTCTTAATACTTAGGACCTACTCCTCTCTCCTAGCTAAAATACCATAAAACAGATAAACCGGTCCTTCACCATAATGGAGAATGGACATAAACCTATCTCCAACTTGTGTCTTGCACACATTCATTTTGTCTCCAATTATTTGCGTGTGCGCATTCATCACTTTGCTCCATTCTTTGATTTTGAGCCTTCCATCATTTGAAGAAATCAAGTATGCAGTATGGTAAGCCTCCGAAGGAGTTGGTCGTAAGCTAACCATATGCATATCACCTTCGTTACATAGCATGTCAGGCACAACCTGCTTCGGGAGCCTCTGTTCAAAAACGAAATAGTAACATATATAGTTAGCAACGTTGTTTACTTAAGAATAATGTATGCAATGAAGTTACCATCATTAACAAAGTCCTACCAAGTTTTTGGCAATGAGGTTACCATCAAGCAATTTATGGACTAGTGGCACATATCTAGTATAATTTGGGCTGATAGAGTGACTTGTTTTGAAGGCCTCAACATCTTCTATGAATGAGACAAGATAACCTTTCTCCTCATAATTAAGCTTGAAGTCATAGCTCTAGTATGTGTTGTCTACTACCTTCTGAGTATTTCTTCAAGATAAGAAATAAGCTAACAATTATAAATAAATAAGTTTAGTATGGACGAACACCAAATATTTTTAAATTAACAACATAAATTATTGAACTTAACAAATTAGTTTGAAAAACTCACATCTAGGTAAAACTGGAGGCATATCCACATCCACCCAGATGTCGATATTATCATCATCATCATAATCTTCGGGACGAATATCAAATCTTATTCGCATTCCCTCCTCAAATCCATATGCCTTGTAGAGAGCTTCCCAATTAGAGCAACCGAAATGGGAGCGATCGACCGCATTGTAGAACTTAACCAGAAACTCATAACCATGTTTAGTTCTTAAGTGAGCCCTCCTCGTCTCCAGATTCTCAAAGTCATCTAAACCAAAACCAAGCTTCTCCAATACATATGGTCTAGCATGGCACGGGATGTACTAGTCGAATTGAATTTTTTTCCATAAATTACACGTTGAACAAAAGAAGCACAAGTTATTATGATGAAATGCTTGTCGTTGCATTTCATACAAACATCGAAGGTCTCTTCCACCTTCACGGTGAAAAACCTATCATTTTGCAGGTGACGAAACCTGTCGCACACACCACGGTCATCGTAGCAGTACCCGCACTCCGGGATCCCATCATCATCAGACATCTCCTGTGTTCAAAATTCAAAGATTATAACTCGACGGCAAAACCCAAAAAATCAGACATGACCTTTGCTGAAAAAGGACATATCGAGCGCCTGAAATTTGCCGGAACAGAAATAAATCAACACTCCGGCAAACACATAGGCGACTTATCGATGGTCATTGCATTTCAATTGTTCAAAATATGAAAAAAAAACTTTTGAAAATATCTTATATATAATCCTAACACTAAATAAACTTGTTTTATTAACTACTTACTAAATAAACTAGTTCTATTAAGCACTTACTATAAATAAACTAGTTCTATTAAGCACTTACTAAATAAACTAGTTCTATTAAGCACATAATATAAATAAACTAGTTATATTAATTACTTACTAAATAAACTATTTCTATTAAACACTTGCTAAAAATTCTACTACCCTAGTTCTACCCTAAATTTTCTTACTTCTATTTTATTCAAAACACCTATGATTTGCAAGAACAGAGACAAGGGAGGGAGGAAGGAGAGAGGAGGCGGAAGGGACGGCCGGAGGAGGAGGGGGAGCAGCCGGCCGGAGGAGGAGGGAGGGGCGGTGGCAGGAGGGCTCCCAACGGAGGAGGGAGGAGGGGGCGGCCGCAGGCGGAGGGAGGAGGGCACGGTGGGAGGAGGAGGGAGGAGGGCGCAGTGGGAGGCGGAGGGACGGAAGGAGGGAGTACCTCGGTGGCGGACGGACAGCGGCGGCGGCGACTACGGACGACGGCGGTTATCGGCGCGGGCGAGAGTGAGTGGGGGAGAGTGAGTGAGAGAGAGGGTCGTCCGCACGCGTGGGGATAAGGTATGGTTAGTAGTAGCACGGGTACGAAAACACGCTACAGGTAATGAGAATAGCAATAGCGATGTGCGGGGATGCACGCTACTGCTAAGTTGGATTAGCAGTAGCGCTTTGCTACTAAAAGCGCTACTACTAAGTGTAAGCATGCAAAAATACATTGTCTGTCAATGCAAAAATACATTGGCCATCAATATCTTTTTGTGTACAATCTGAATTGTCAATATGATTCCTCTCCGATAGGAACCGCAGAGGACTCATATTGAGGCCACAAATTCTACACATAGAGTTCAGTGAAGACCAAGTGGTTGTGATAGTTTGAGAAGTAACATATTTAAGGTGGTAAACACCCTGTTCGTGGAGCGAGGTGGGACTAAACTTGTGGGCTGAACTTAGCAGTAGCGAGTTTTACAGAAGTGCGCTGCTGCTAACATCTGTAGCAGTAGCACGGTTCATTATAGGGTGCTACTGCTATAATTAGCTGGACGGCGAGGTCATGGCAATTAGAGCAGTAGCGCGGTTTAGTGGGAACGCGCTACTGCTATTTTTCTTTCAGCAACACATTTTTCTTGAACGCGCTGCTGCTAAATAGCAGTAGCATTGTATTTTGAAGATCGTTGCTTGTAAGATTCTGTGTATAAGGTTTTCCCTAGTAGTGAGCATCCACGTTTACCCTGGCAACTAAATTCGAATCCATTTTGTATTTCTATACGAAACTTTATAAATTATTCTATGTGTTTTTATATATCTTATAAAGCTCAACAAAGATGTATTCCACAGTCATATATGAATATGATTTACAAATGTTGATACTCAAATTCAGAAGCTAGAATCCAGTTTAAGGTGAATTCAAATATTTGGAACATTTTATGTCCAATTCAAATGTCACACGCAACATAATGTGTACTCCCATTTAGATATGTACACAAGCGATGTATCAAGATTAAAGTACCGAGTCAATCAACCAAGAATGTACATAACTAACAGACATATAAACACTTTTAGAGTATATGGATCAATAATATCAACTAACATACATAAGCCAGGCCGCTGTACTTTTTTTTGCTAGAACAACATCCTTTTTTAGCGAAGCTACTACAACATCTTGGCCCTTTCCGATGCGTGCCACTTATGGTCCATCTATACTACTATTATTGTTGAATGCACATTTAGCCCAATTGGCATATTTGTAGGTCTGGCACAACAATCAAAATGAAATGTCTCCGAGTCTTAGCAATTAATACAGACTTGTGCTCAAATAAAATTACAAACCAAAAAACAAAAAACAATTATTACATGATCTCTAAAACAAATGGTTTGATTGATTACATGAACAAACAACACAAAGGTTATTCAACGATGGAAAGAACATTTCACCTATGATTTACTAAGTGGGAATTTAATTTCCTTTTTTCCTTGAGGACCTTAACAATGCGGTCAGTTTTAGCTTGCTTCGTTTTGAAATCCACCAAATATTTAATGGTTGTCTTGGGTACTGCTTGTGATTGTGATGTTTGCTTCCTTAACATGTCAACTTCATCTCTAAGTGCAGAAGCAGAATCTCTTTCTACCACTAGTTTAGCCTCTAGAGCATCAGCAGTTGGCAATTCATGATGCACGATTGGGCCGGTGCCATTGCTGTGGGATGATACAACCTCCATGGGGACCTTGCTCTTTGATCTTGGGCTAACCTGTTTTGCCATTAAAGTTCCGATTGGATTCCGAGAAGTTGAAGTTAGCAAAACATATCAACTGGGAGTTATAATAGCAAACTAGTTAAACAAACAAGGAATTAAAGAGTTTCAGTGGGATGCTGAAAAGTAGTTATTAACATCATTGTAACCGGTTGTTGCAGCGGCAAAGCAGTTAAACAAACAAGTTTTGCAAAAGGTACCTGTTGTTGCGTTGGAGTTTCTCTTGGATCCTGAAAAGTTGAGTAGCCAGTAACGTGATTAGAGCAACCGGTTCCAGCAGCAAAGCAGTTAAACAATCAAGTTTTGCAAAAGGAACCTGTTGTGGCATTGGAGTTTCCCTTGGATCCTGAAAAGTTGAGTAGTCACTAACTTGATTAGAGCAACAAGTTACAGCAGCAAACCTATTACACAAATATAATTTTGAAAATGTACCTGCTGTGCAATTGGACTTCCAATTGGATCCTGAAAATTTGAAGTTGGTAAGATGATTACAACAACAAGGTACAACAGCAAACCAGGTAAACAAGGAAGTTTTTGAAAACATACCTATTGTGCCAATGGAGTTTCAGTTGGATCCTACAAACTTGAATGTTAGCAATCAATAAATAAAGTTTTGCAAGAGCCATAAGAAACTAACATCGAACTAGTAAAACTAACAAGTTCTTGGCAACATATTAAAGTAACAAGTCGGTATCGTTTACCAGCAACACAGACATCTGTAAATTTCTTTAATGTAAGCAAAATGATTCCAACACATATATAAGTTAAAAAGACAGTGTCCCTCATATAAACCTGACAATTGTTTATCTATGAACATGCAAACATTACTAGTGCTACAAGTGATAACAGCAAACTATTTAAACAAACAGGGTATCAGAACGTAAATTACATGTGAATTCTGCTGCACCCTAGAAGTACATATGACCAACTATCTACGTGCTTAAGTAGCTATTTAACTTGAGGCAGACAGGTAATTCTTAACAGTAAGTATCAAACACATAGATAGGCGCAGTCTATAATAGGATTAACAGGCTATGGCATTATGTAATCAGTAGCAAACTAAATTAAGCCAAGCAATGTAATTGAACAATTTTGCAATAAGTGGCTAACTAAAATTCCGAGAAGCAGGTAACTGAACTTACACTAGCTCTTTGTACAGGAACACTGCAACTTCTTTTCTCTTACAAGGTTCTATGAAGGAGTCCATGGCATCAATTGCTTGGATACGCAGTCCCAATACTTCTTTCTTCCCACACTGCATTGGTAAGTCGAATGGTTAATCTGGTAAGATGGTGCGTCCTTGATATGTTATATGAGGACATGTAGTCGAACTAGTTGTAGCCACACACATCACACTAGCTTTTACTGTATATTTCATGCGATTACATTTGGCATATCGAGATCTAAGCAATCTATAATAGGATGAACAGACTGGCATCCTTCACATTGTTGGCGAACTCAGTTCATAGAAACAAGCAATTCAACCATTCTGTGGGTAAATCAAAAGTGCCACTGGAAGATTTTTCAATGCCCCAATCATACACGCAAAAGGGGCGACACCACCATAGGGGCTGGTATGGGCGGCCGCATCGGGTGGCTGGAAAGTGTGCACCTAGTTTGAGTCGTCCAGGTTGACCTAGGCTAGTTTTGTTCGTCCCAATGCACGAGCAGGCAGTGTAAAAAATGAAGAAAAATGTTTCAATTTGGATGGGCCAATAACGTAAGTGCAAGGCAAGCCCTATAGTAGGCTCGCGGCCCAAACGAGCGCCTCCCATATCGATCGACAGCAGGAAAAATCCTAATTCATTCGCTCCTGCCTCCAGTCTGGTTCGCTCCTAACCTAGCCGCCGCTGGACAGACCGACACAACACTTCCCCGCGCCCTCCGGTTGCCGGGCTTCAAGTGAACAGAAGGACAAGAAGATGAAGATCTAACCCTAGGTGTAGCCTGCGTTGGAGGCAGCGGTGGCAGAACAGGCATGGCATCGAGCTTGCGCAAATAGACAGTCGCAGCTTGCAAGAGTAGCATGCGCAACAAGCAGGTACATCACATCCCGGATTATATCTAATTCAACTCTTCAATTTCTGGCCAATAGTAAAACCTGTCGATGTTGTAAAACTGCTTGTATGTAGGAAATCTATGAGAAAATGAAACCAATTTCTGCTTATTTTATAACTCCACCAATCAATACTAAGCTGACTGAATCTGATGTATCTAATCAAGTTTCCGGTTCAAACATACAAGCTTAGGTTTTTCTTGAGCCTGAAGTGTCTAATGAACAGACTGCTAATGAAGGATTTGATGCAAACATTTTACATGCTCCTAGTGATGAAAATATAGTGTCTAATGAGGAATCTAATGCAAGCATTTTGCAAGCTCCCATTGAAGGATTTAGTGTCTAATGATGATCTTCTATGTTGAGAGATATATAGAGATTTGCAGGCATTGATGACAAGCAAATTATAGTACATTTTCATGGCTTGAGGAAACGTCGAGGTCATCTACCCGAAAGTCCCTGTATCATGACAATGTAGCATAAATACTTTTCTAATCTGTTGTTTGAAACTATTGGCATACTTGTGCAGGATAGATATATTGATATGCAGTTTGCGCACTGGTTATAGGTGCAATTACACTTTGATATTTTCAGCCAGATAACAAATAATTCAAGCATGTACAGACCATGTTAGTAGTCCTTGTACACCATGTTGCATTTTATGTTTTTTGGTGCTTGCATCATTTAGTGTTTTATAATTTGAACTACTTTGGATCATTAGCTGGTTTTCAAAGTGCATGTAGCTTCACATTTCTCAAGTTATGTTGATTTCCGGAGTGCAAATTCCTTCTTATTTTTCAAGTTAAATGTTCGCCCCTGGTAACTTGAATCTGTAGATCCGCCACTGCACACAAATCATACACGCATGCCAATACAAATTAAATGAAATGCAGGAACTTACGCTAGCTCGTTGTACAGGCTCACTGCAGCTCTGCTTGTGCTTGGGAGGTTCCATGTACAAGTCCATGTTACCACTTGCTTGGATGTGCAGTCCTTGTGCTCCTTGCATCCCCCTCTGTATTTTTTACACGGCGAATGGTTGATCAAATAGGAGGAATCAACCTTGCTGTTGTCCCGGAGGACAGATACTTACAAGGTTATACGGGTGTGCAGGATGTGTAACAGATCCCGTGGCACCATCATGCTTTGCTAAAAAATGGTTTTGCTTGTTTCAGATGATATCTCCAGAAGAAATAAGAGTTAAAATCAGAGTTGCATAGGCGTGTAAGCTACGAGAGCAGTGAAACGATATCCAAACATCATTGGAACAGTGCACAAGGGAGTGATGTGTGGATACGTAGTTCAGGCCGGTGTTTGGGCATGCTCGCCTAGCTAGAGTGCGGGTCACTTCAGAGCCGTTGAGGGTGATGCGTTGGTGTTGGCTGGCCACGCACGGATGCAGATCTTGAGTGGCAGTGGAGTGCTATGATGTGGTGGATGAGACCGTTGGTGAAGCCCCAACGGCCTCGGGGGCCGGAGGTGCGACGATGTGCTCGGTGAAGTAGCCCCGGTTAGGTGGGAGATGGCGTCGGTGAAGCGCACCTGATGCGGTGGAAGTCGGTGTCTGTGAGGCACGTAGGTTGCGACGGTCGACGTTGTCGGTGGACCACCCGATGCGGTGGACGAGGGCATAGATGAGGTAGCTCCGGTGCGGTGGTGAAGCGCGACCGTTGTCTTCGTCGTTGTCGTCCGACACAGAGGTGGAGAAAGAGATGAGACGAGGGGAGATTCGAACTTTTCTTGGGTTGGCGGAAAATTAGGGATTTGAGCAATCTGGGCACGGAAGGGGACGGTGGAGAAGGGAGATTTTGCAGGGCTGGAATTGGGGCTGCCAGATATTTCATTCTGAAAGATGGATGCGCAAACTTATTTTGTTGTCGTCCTTTTTTTGGACGGGGGGGGGGGGGGGGAGGGAGGGAGGGAGGGAGGGGGTGGGTGGCTGGGTGCTAAGCGTCTGTCCGACACACGCGACCACCACGACACGACCATAGTCTGCCTGGTGCGCTTACATTTGAGAATGCAAATGAATCTTCTTCCATTTTCAAATGAATATGTATGTAGTACCATGCCCGCGTTTTCCTTGCAAATAATTAATCATTCGAACGAGATACTATAAATTAATTAATGAGGAGTTATTTGAAAAAAAACATCAAAACGGTATCCATGGTATCCACGCTAACGTGGATTAGAGTGTGTGTCACATAATTAGTTATTTGAATTAGAGTGTGTGTCACATAGCGATCTCCAATTCTAACATGGATTTCGCATTTCACTGTATCCACGCTACTTTTTTAATATAAGTTCATATGTATATGATGAACACCATGGTAGTGAGAAAACTTTTGGATGGATTCAAACATATGACCTACAAAATAGCACAACAATCGAGTCAATGTCAACTTTTCCAAACCTAGTATGGCACGAATTTGAAATAATTACCCATATGCATGGTCCTCAGTTCAAATCTTACAATGTACACCAAATTGAAACATCGATATTAAGTCTCGTACTATCTACATTCAAATGTTGTTTTTAGCCACCCTCCCCTTGGCACACACGCTACATACTTCTTGTATCGGTCAATATTCCTCTCCTAACCACCTTAGAAAGCTATCGGTTTCTGACACACGTTCATTCTTTCTCTCCATGTTTCGATCTCTAACTCTCTCAACTACAGTACCCCATTTCCCCACTCTGTTACCAAATGTATTTACCTCACACACCCTCCATTGCACCCCATGACGAGCTCTCTCTCTCTCCCTCCCACCCTCTCTCGCTAGATACATGCATTTCCTATCTAGCCCCCAACCTCTTGTCCGTACGCATGCACGTTGTCTATCTAGGTCACTCCCTTGAGACTGTCTCACTCTTTCTTCCGCACAGCGGACCACACTCGCTCAATCTCGCTCTCTTTATCTGAGTCTTGTTTTCTTTCACATACAAACGATATATCTCCCTGTTCGGGCCTCGATCGACACACTCTATACTCTCTCACATAGATTGTCTATCTAGGTCAGTCCATTCAAGCAGCCCCCACTCTTTCGACCTCATGGCGGGCCATGCTCGCTCAATCTCTCTCTCTCTCTCTCTTCGTATGTCTCGATTGACGTCGCTCTTTCTCGGACACAAACGATATATCTCCATGTTTGAGCCCAATTCGACATATTCATATTGTATACTCTCTCACGCAAATTGTCTATCTAGGTCACTCTCTCCAACCCATCTCACTCTTTCGATTGCATGACGACCCACAATCGCTCAATATCTCTCCCTTTATATATGTAATTGATTGACCTTGCTTCCTCCCACACACAAAATATATCTACATGTCTGTGACTGGATCATCTCTCAAGCTCTATCTTATAGCCCTCACCCTTCCCAAAAGCTCAATCGGACAATATCTCTCTAGAGCATATATATATCTTTTCAATGAATGTCGGACCACACTCACTTTGTCTCTCTATATATATGTCTCTCGATTGACCTCGCTTTCTCATGCCGTATCTTCCACACATTGAAGCTACCTCTCCATCCCTCGCAAAGCCGGAGCTATTTACATTGCGAGGGGGACTCCAACCATGGATTGATTTGTGTAGGCATTTATTCCGGTGGGTTTAGATTATATTTTCGTAGCATTCGGCCCACAACTACTCCAAACACCGTCGCAACCCCCGCACCTCCCCCAATTGATTTCCCTCTGGCTCAATCATCGCTCTCTTGCACGTCCTTTCTCTCCTTCAACATCGCACCATGGTATTATTGCAAAAAAATCTATTGCTCTGTTTAATTATTACAAATAAGATACAAAAATACACACCGATAGTCCACTTGGAATGGAACAAATTTCGACCCACAAATTAAAGTGCTACAAACTACACACCGAGGGGCCCACCTGTCAAGAAACAAATTTGGACCCATATACAAATTAAAAAATAAAGGACGAGGTTCGAACATGCGACCAGGGCCTTCAAGCCGCACGTCAATAGGCAACATACATAGAACAACAATGTTTGTTGTACCCCCCTTTGTTCATATAATGTTTTTATATTACCACAACCTATTTAATGGATAACATGTAATATTATTCTTAGTACATTAGTGGGACCGGCTCGTTAGCACATACTATTCTCCTTCACTTACTGGTGGCTTCCATGTGTGCTCTCTCTCCTCCCCTTCTGCATTTAGACGCACGGGCAAACACGAAGAACTTGTGGGCAATGTTGCTGTTGACCATATCTAGACACATTCACAAGTTAGGGCACCATTTTCACGTACTAGTAGCACTGGTCAATGTGTACGTGCAATGCACATTAATTTGGAAGTATATTAAGTGCATGCGGATATTATTTGAGTGTTATTATGTGATTAGCACTATTTTTGGCATGAAATTAACTGCACGCTAAACTATTGAGTGCTTGACATTGAAGCAGTCTAGGTCGTCAGATGAGATGGAATACATGTGGCTTGATGACGTTTTATATTTAATTTGATACAGCTCTAGCAGAACATTCAATCGATCAAACCATAGATTTCATTCAGTCTGACTCCGACTTTACATTCATACGATGATCGATCTAAAATAAACGGAAATGATAAACATTCGGATTTTTAGCATGGCAATCCGAACGTTTTTCATGGCAAATTTAGATTACGCGGTGGTGGCGGGGGCATCTTGCGGTGGGAAGCGGCTCCTCCGTTGTGCTCTATGTGTCGTCGAGCCATTAACCAATGGCGACGGTGACGGCGACGGCGGCGTCTTGCGCCGTTGTTGGCGTACTCCTGGACGTTGGCCCTGGCTTCAAGGAAGGCCTCAATGTTTTGGACTTCGGTCTCCAGGAGCGAGTCAACTGGCAGGAGGAGGCGACTGGCATTGGTGCAAGGAAGCGGTTGATGGTGGCCATCCATGCCGCTGAGGGGGGCACTGGCACCTGCGCTGGTAATGGCACGACAGAAAAATTCTTGTGCACGGGCACTGGCACGGGCGCACACTTTAGTGTACGCGCAGGCGCATGCGCTGGCAGGTGCACGGGCACCGGCATGCAGGTGCATGCGCTGGCTGGTGCATGGGCGCGTGAAAGTTGGTGGGGACCTCGTGGAACCCCGTTCCATCAAGCTCGGTGACAATGTGCGGCTCCCAGCCCATCAATGCCATGGCGATGGGTGCTGGCGCAGTCGGGGTGACGAGAGCCTGAACGGGAGCGGGGGCAGGTGCGGCGTCTTCCCACAAGGCCAGTTCAAGTTCGTCCCAAAGTGCCTTATGTTCTTGAGACTCCGGCTGGGTGTATTCCTCAGGAAACTAGAAGACTAAGGCCAGACTATCGTGATGCGGCATGGCGTATGTTTAGGTCAGGCTGGTTGGAGGTAGACGACAGGAGAATTGGAGAGGATGGGGAAGATTGTAGCGATACCGGGTAGTGCGGGATTGATTTTAAACTGCGGCACCGGCGACATTTAAAGTGGGACCAGTTGGGACGAAGGTGGGCGGCAGAGCCTGGTCAAAGGGCTTGCCTCCCGGTGAGCATGCGCAGCGGTCTGCTCACATGTGTCCCTGTCGTCCAGTGCAACGGTCTGCTCGCACGTCTCCCATCGACTCACATGCTTGCTCGGGCGGCACCTGCCGATGGGAAGCGGGACTCGTGGCGGCACGTAAACACCCACTGTTTCAATAGTGAAAGCATTCACCTTAACATGACAGGTCTTTTTTCCAAAATACCTTGGCTCTTCATTTGTGCAACTTGTCATAGGCAGCTTGTCTCAAATTGAAGAAAAAATTATGAAGGAATATTTGTGCCATATCACGTGACCATGCTCAGTTTGATGAATTTTTGGTCACTTTTGGATTTTCTAAAATTTAAAATCCAGGATTCGAAACAATATCATAACTTGCATCACGCAATAAATTTTCAAGCGATACATATGTCCTGTTGTATTTCTTAAGAAAAGATTTGGCCAAACATTTTGCTTAGTTAGACTTCAGACAAGTTATATATGCAGAGTAAAAGGATAATCCCTCCATACCAGTGCATTGCCTGATATATTAACTCAAGTACTAGGCACAAACAAACGGGCTCAATTATATGCTCATCCTAGTGTAGTAGTAGTAGTAGTAGTAGTAGTACTAGGCAATGCAGTTGACGGGTGACCTTGGGGAGCGGTGGCCGAGGGAATTGAACCATGCTCGGCACGGTAGGTAATGTTGTCTAGTTACTAAAGCATCCCTCCATTGTTCATTGGTAGTCATTATGGACCGGGGACATGAGGGGAATTTCCTAGGGCTAGAATTCTGGCCGCCAGATATTTCAACTCGAAGCGCGGAGGCTCGACTTGTTGGGGTTGCCTAATGTGCGTACCATGCACACCACCAGAAGGACATGAGCCCGATTTCTAAGGATCAACACGAGCCAAGGTGTGGCTGCTACGCCGTTGGGGCCTACCATTCGAGAATATGAAACAAATCTTTTAAATTGCCGAACAAATCTATGTGTATTACAATGCCCGTATTTTCCTTGCAAATAGTAATCTCAACATGGTCATTGATTTATGATGAGTTCTTGAATTAGAGTGAGTTTGTGATATAGTGAGCTCAATGTGTATTTCACATTTCATGGTATCCCTAGTAAGTTTTCATTGCAAATTCAAATTTAAAAGATGAACAATATGGTGGTGAGAAAAATTTGTATGTATCAAGCATATGGCCACACACACACACACACACACACATGAACACAACAACAATCCAATAACTGTAGTGCATCTATTTTTTCAAACCATGCATGTGGCACCCCGGCTCAGAGAAACCGGAACGCCCCATATTCCAGCCCAGAGATTGAGGAGAAGTCTCTGGAATACGGCACTGCTTGACATAGAACATATCAGCTCTTATTACAAGAATAAATACAAAGGTCTGATGTTACAAAGAATCACATCAGCACGGCGACACTACGCCTGCGATACTACACTTGCTCTATACTAGCAGCGGAACAACTCGTAGCAGCAGAAATCTTCTAGCAGCGGAACAACGACGAAGGTGGTGAACTCCACTCCACAGGGACTCTGGCTGGGACACGATCTAGCTCACACGAACGGAAACCATGACAAGCAATCAAGCAAGCACGGCATCACCTGCAATCTGGCATGACACGCCAGGTCAGTACATTGAGTGTACTTGCAAGCTCACAACAACCAAAAACATCAAGGCAAGACAACAACATAGCATTAAGCAGGTTAATTAAATTAACAGCTACCATGATATAACAACAGCTCGTAAGCATAATATGAAACTACTACAATATTGATAAATCACCATCTCCGATCTCCATAAACATATCTCTCTTGGCTAACCAGAAACGCAATATACCATCTCGATCACCTCGTGATCAAAACCAAACTATAACAAAGCCACGACCAATAAATGGCCCGTGATCCTTACGGCGATCACAACCCGACCAATAAATGGCCCGTGATCCTTACGGCGATCACAACCACGACCAATACTTGGACAATATGCACTGCTCCAAATATCCACATATCCATCACCTATAAGTCATTCCGTCATGTGAGTGTTGATCGAACGGTGTACCCTAGTACGAACCCATGCCCATGACTGAGGAAGCGACTATTGATAGGTTAAACATACACTCTGCAGAGGTAGTGCACTGTACCCACACCATAGAACCCATGGCCTCGCACTCCCATTCGGGTGGACCAACGATGTTCCGACAAAACCGATCTACTGCCATGACACTCTCCCGGCCACTCCGACTCACTCCCCACTGGGCTAAGTCATGGGTGGCCCCGTGTCTACCTCAAGACACATCGACCACTGTCGTGGCCCGTTCCACACGGGGACACGGATGCAAAAACTCAAACAACGGGTGAGGGAGTCCTAGATAAGGGGGTATCCGGACAACCGGACTATGTACTTCGGCCGGATTGTTGGACTATGAAGATACAAGATTGAAGACTTCATCCCGTGTCTGGATGGGACTCTCCTTGGCGTGGAAGGCAAGCTTGGCGATTTGGATGGAAGATCTCCTTCTCTGTAACCGACTTTGTGTAAGCATAGCCCCCTCCGTGTCTATATAAACCGGAGGGTATAGTCCGTAGAACAACAATCATACCATAGGCTAGCTTCTAGGGTTTAGCCTCTCCGATCTCGTGGTAAATCAACTCTTGTAATACTCATATCATCAAGATCAATCAAGCAGGAAGTAGGGTATTACATCCATTGAGAGGGCCCGTACCTGGGTAAAACATCGTGTCCCCAGTCTCCTGTTACCATTAGCCTTAGACGCACAGTTCGGGACCCCATACCCGAGATCCGCCGGTTTTGACACTGGCATTGGTGCTTTCATTGAGAGTTCCTTTGTGTCGTAGCTATAAGGCTCGATGTCTCCCCCAACCTTCAACAACGCGGTCCAGGGTGTACTCTTCTCCCCGGACAAATTTTCGTATTCGGCGGCTTCGCACTGCGGGCCAACTCGCTTGGCCATCTGGAGCAGAACGACGGCTACGCCCCTGGCCATCAGGTCAGGTTTGAGAACTTGAATTACACGACTGGTATCCACGGAGACTCGATCTTCGATGGATTCAGACCCACGTTAGGAGCGCTAGATAGTCACGACGAGCACGACTTAAATCTATTGTCGGACAGTATTCGGGATATCGCCCGTGCTGCGGCTCCGGACCTAAATCCGGGACAGAGTGCGTCATCCAAGGACGGGTGGATGGACCCCGCCATGGAGGCCGCATACTCTTCGGCGGTAGAGCCGAACATAGACTCCGCCATTAAGGAGATCTGCGTCATCGGACCCCCGGACTTGTGTCCGGATGTAGGTTCTGAACCGCGCGCGCCCGGACCCATCGAGTCCGATTGGGATCCAGTAATGGAGTTCACCGCCGCGGATATCTTTCAGCACTCCCCCTTGGGCGAAGCGCTTAATTCGTTAAAGTATCTCTCCTTGACGGAAGACTCTTGGCCGAACTATGTTCGGCTCGAGTGGGACACGGATGACAAAGAAAATCGCCTCCCACCCACCACCCACTTCATAGCCACTGTCGATGACTTAACAGACATGCTTGATTTCGACTCCGACGACATCGACGGTATGGACGTCGACACAGGAGACGAGCTGGACCCACCGCCCACGGGGCGCTAGACCGCCACTTCATCATATGACATCTACATGGTGGACACGCCTAAGGAAGACAACGGTGACAAGAAGGACACAACGGAGGATAAAACCCCTGGACAAAAACAAAAACGATGGCGCAGGCGCCGCTCTAAGTCCAGTCACAGTAAAAATAGCGATAACAGCGCGAGAAAAAACGACACTCCGGTTGACTCCGAAGGCAACAATTTGAACCCAGCAACAGAGCAAGAAGAGCCAGGCCACGACGAACAAATGCCCGATCACAGCAATCTCGAGGGCCGAACTCATCAAACTACCCAAGGAGGGGAGGACAGTCCGGTTGACGATGCATTCATCATCCCGGAATAACGTTTGAAGCAAGATAACCTCTGCAGAAAGCTCCTGGCCACGGCGAGGAGCCTAAAGAAGCAGAAGCAAAGGCTTAAAGCCACGCAAGATACGCTCAACCGAAGATGGAACAAGGTGCTAGACACCGAAGGAAGATGTGGCGACGATCGCCACACAAAGATCTACCCAAAACGCAAGCTGTTGCCCGAATTTGACGACGAGGCCGCAGCGCCAATTCCGCCAAAAAACAACAGGGCCACTTGGCCGGACCAACCACCTCATGGCCGCGATAGAGCAGCCACTAATACCGTGCACGATTTACGTGAGCTCCTGGACAAAAAGGCCAGTGCGGCCAGGTCCATCTATGGATCCAGAGGACATGCTCTGACGCGGGACCATGGTCACCACAATGATCACACTGATCGAGTACCAGTTCGGAACCAACACCGGATGCAACAACAGCCGACGGCATGCCGCGACACGTCCAGATACAGAGGGGCTGTGCACCATTTGTGCTTCACCGATGAGGTGCTGGATCATGAATTCCCACAGGGATTCAAACCCGTGAACATAGAGGCATACGATGGAACCACAGACCCTAGGGTCTGGATTGATGATTTTATCCTTCACATACACATGCCTCATGGGGATAACCTCCACGCCATCAAATACCTTCCCCTCAAGTTGAAAGGACTAGCTCGGCACTGGCTGAAGAGCCTCCCCGAAAACTCAATTGGAAGTTGGGAGGAACTTGAGGATGCTTTTAGGGCCAACTTTCAAGGGACCTATGTCCAACCTCCGGATGTAGACGATTTAAGTCACAGCAGCCCGAAGAGTCATCCCGTAAGCTTTTTAATAGATTCCTCACTAAGAAGAATCAAATTGTCGACTATCCGGATGCCAAAGCCTTAACGGCCTTCAAACATAGTATCTGAGACGAGTGGCTCGCCAGACACCTCGGCCAAGAAAAGCCAAGGACGATGGCAGCCTTAACAAGCCTTATGACCCGCTTTTGTGTGGGCGAAGACAACTGGTTGGCCCGTAGAGGCACCGGTGACCCAGACACATCCGAAATTCGAGATGGCAATGGGAAGCCATGGCACACTAAGCACAAGCGTCAGAATGATGATAGTCCGGACCACACATTGGTCAACGCCGGATTCAGGGGCTCTCGACCCGGTCAAGGAAAGAAGCCATTTAAGGGCAGTAAAGAGGGACCGTCCGGCCTGAATAAAGTCCTGGACAGATTGTGCCAAATCCATGGCACCTCTGAAAAACCTGCAAATCATACTCACAGAGAATGTTGGGTCTTCAAGCAGGCCGGCAAATTATACGCCGAACACAAGGGAGGGGAACACCAAGAGAAGACGATGATGAGCCTCGCCAGCCAAACACGGGGGGGGGGGGGGGGCAGAAAAAAATCCCACCAGAAGTCAAAACGGTTAACATGGCCCGCGCAACTCACACAGAGTTCGTCGCCCCCAAATTCAACCCCTGGGCGGCCTGCTCGATCACTTTTGATCACAGGGACCACCCGGCCAGTATCCAGCACGGAGGATCAGCTGCCTTGGTGGTCGACCCAATAATGGATGGATACCACCTCACTCGAGTCCTAATGGACGGCGGCAATAGTCTTAATCTGATATATCAAGACACCATCCGCAAGATGGGGATAGACCCATCCAAAATAAGCCAAAATAGCACCACCTTCAACGGAATAATACCAGGTGTTGAGGCCCACTGCTGGGGCTCCCTCGTATTAGAAGTGACATTCGGTTCTCCCGACACCTTCAGAAGCGAGGAACTACTCTGAAGAACGGCCTTCGCTTGCTTTAACGCAATACCGAACTACGCCTACCTTAAACTTGAGATGCCCGGTCCACATGGCGTCATAACCATTAGCGGAAACACAGAGCAATATGCGGCGGCTCTGATAGCCGGACATTAAGCGGCATCTCCCACCAAAAGGATGATCGGTCGTCAACACCACAGACACAGTTAGATGAGTCCAGTCCACCATTTTTCACAATAGCCCGGATAAACCTGAGCTAGGTGCTATACATGTATCCCCATAAATGATACCAGGGGCTGCAAACATGTAGTAAAGCCCACAATTCGGCTTGCCTCATTAATAGGAAAATATCTCGTATCTCTAACATCCATCGAGAATAACCAATTTTTTGCACGCTTACTCTTTTAAATGCATTTTCATTTTTACAGACACTATTCGTGCGACACCCTTCCAGGATACAGCACAACGGAGACAAAGGCACAGACATGCAGCAGGGCCCCGCTCAAAGGTTTCTCTTTAGATTAAGCCCCTGTGTAAACCTTCTTCACTATCTTTTGTTGCTTGACATCCCGTGGGTATTCAATACACCCACAGTGGATACTGGCGTATAGGCATTTTGCCAGGACAGATCAATGCACGTACCTGGAAATATAGGGTTCATATTGAAGGGCGTTGCTCAGTCCAGTATATGTTATAAAGTTCGAATACCTTCGGGAGTGTTCGGCGTCGCGAGTTAGGCCTTATATGCATCAGCTCCGAATCATGTCTTTGGTCAAATGTTGGGTTTGCCCAGTCCTGGGTTTGCTGCCTTACGTTCCATTATATCGGCTAAGGCGGCCAAAGGAGAACAACTCCAATTGTGCCCTGGTTATTCTGGATGAGCACCTCAGTAGAGAAAGCCGAAAACTGACTGTCATGATAAAGCGAGAGACTGGTCAACCACTCAAAGACTAATCAGAATCTATAGGATTCCTCCGCATTAACGAAGGACCGTTTTCCGGTCACGTACATACGCGCCCCTATACGGATGCACGCAGATGTACTAGGGGCTACTTAGTAGCCCCACCATTAAACTCCGATGGCTAAGTGAACGTGTTACAGCTATATAGTCCGGTTGCCTGGTTCGACATGCGATCACCTCCTTAATGGACCAAGACGTTGGATCAAGTGTGATTACGCATATATTTTTCGAACACCCCCGCATTATATGCGTGGGGGTTAAAGCCAATGACTGCTAACTTTCAAGTTATATGAGTACATAAATGGCCGCACAGGAGGTATTACAACACTTTCAGGCAAAAGTATAAACACAGCCTCTATATTTAACACATAATTGTTTACAATTCAGTGATTTGTCACTCGAACCTGACATTCTTTGAACACTGAGCCTCTATTCTACGGGCACCTTCTATGACCTACTCAAAATAGTGCTCGGCTGGGTCTTGGCTTCCTGCCGGACCCTGGGTTGCAATGCTCGTGGCCTCCATATCTGCCCAATATGTCTTAACACGGGAAAGATCCATCCGCGCACCCTCTATGCACGCTGACCTCTTCACGGCATCGATCCGCGATCTGGCACCAAACAATTGCTGCACTAAACCAAAGTAACTGTCCGGCCTCGGTCCCTTCAGCCATAGATGGTCTATTACATACCTCATTGCAAGACCGAACAACCTATGGAGCTCGGCTATAGCGGCCATCTTCTCACTCAACGGCAATAAGCGCGTTGGAGTGCTAAATTGCGACCAGAATAGCCTTTCTATCTCATTATCTTTATGATCCTTGAATAGCTTGGTCGCATAAGCCATACTTTTCGCCAAGTCCACATACTCATCTGCAGCGCTCCAAAGTTTATCCAAAGGAGCGTACTTTGGATATAAGAACTTCATCCGTAACAAATAGGGATTCGCAGCCGCGATTTCCCCGGCTTGTCGCAATTCCTCCCGCGCGTCTCTAATTTCAGAGCGCGTCTCCTTAGCCGAATCCAGTGCCTTCTTTAGATCAGCCGCCTTTGCCTGATTCTCCTTCTCAAGAAGCTCATACAGGACGGCCGCGTCCCTCAGCTCCAAAGCCATCTCGGCTATCTTTTCTTCGCTTCGGCAATGGGCAGCCTGTTTGGCTCTCAAGTCTTCGGCTGCCTTTAGGGCAGCCGCGTTGCTAACCCGGGCTTGTTCCTTGGTTAGGGCAAGTTCCGCCCCCAGGGCCTCAATGGCAGCAGCTCCACCTGCAGCCACATCGTATTAGATTAATATTTCAATCCTCTTCATGTTTCATAAAGCAAATAATGAAAAAACAAGCGCATACTCTATGACTCGTCAATCTGCTTATTTATAAGCGTGACGTCGGTATCCACCACATCGATTTCTCGCCTTAGTTCGGCAAGTTCAGAATTCCGGTCTATCGTCGGACTCTTAGCCACATGCGTATAAATGCAGTACAATCATTTCCTGAGAGTGTGATCATCCATTTGCCGCCTAGGGCTGGCAACCAGAGTCTCAGGGGCTACTATATATATGGAGCACACCTAGCGCGTGCGGAACAATAAAAAATTACGTATTTTATCGCGTACCTCGAAGCCTTTGAGCAAACTTCCAAAAGCTTCATTTAACCCGCTTTTGGCGGATGAAATCTTCTCCAACACCGTACCCATCAGTGTACGATGACCCTCTGAGAGAGCAGCTTGTTCCAGGAGGCCCGACAGCGTGTTCGGCCGGGCGCCGGACTGATCCGGACCCTTCTCATCACCCTCCGAGAGAGCCGCACGCACCGGGCTCGGGGCGGCCGAAGTATCAGCTTCCGGCCTCAGCGGATCTGGGCTCCTCCGTGACGACACCTCAGGGTCGCCCACCCCACGGGGCGGAGAGGCAGGTGGGGTTTCACTCTCCATCATCTCCGGAAGAAGATCCCTTGAAGACGAACCCTGTTGAGACGAGCTCCTAGCCGTACTGCAGAAAACAGATCTTGGTTATTGTTCTCAGAGGAAAAAGCAATAGCTTCTTGTTCACCATTAACTTAAAGCTCGGTGGAGGGCTGGCTCATTTGCGGGCACGATGCGGTGAGGATGCCCTCCGGGGGAGGGCCTCCTGGTGAAGCTTTCTTCCCCTACTTGGGCACCTCCATCTCCAAATCTTCGGAGGCAGCCCTTTTCTTCTCACGACGGGAGGGGACCTTGGAAAAACCTTCCCGAGTATCCTCCTTCATGGAGACGGTAATTCCCCCAGTTTGGATGTGTAGCGCGTGGAGTTCGGATCCTCTATTCCCCTCTTCCCCTTTCCCCAAAGGCACTTGGCTCAATGCATGCTTAAGCATCCTTGCTATTACAGGATTAGGCGAGCCTTCGGGAAGTGGGGCCGGACACCTGATTCTCTCCGCCTTGCTGAGCCAATCCTGGCTGCGGACAAGTTTTTAGAATAATGGTGTATTAAACATATGCGAAGTGTTCGGTTACAGGGTTACTTACTTGGGTATCTAGGCGGTGGCAGCTCTGGCCCGCATCCTCGATGGTGTCTGGACACCTCACTTGTGGTCTGAAGAATAACTTATACATCCCTCACTTGTGGACCTTCCGGATTGAACTCCCACATCCGGAGAGGTCGATGCTTGCACGGCAGGATCCGCCGAACTAGCATTACCTGAGTAATTCTGACAATATCGATATCCCTCTCAAGAAGCTCCAGAATACGGCTCTGCAATGTCGGTATGTCATTGGCAGGCCCCCATTCTAGTCCCACATTGGTCCACGACGCCAGTTGAAGCGGAGGACCCGAGCGGAAGCCAGGGGCAGCTGTCGGTGTCAAAACCGGCGGATCTCGGGTAGGGGGTACCGATCCATGCATCTTAGGCTGATGGTAACAAGAAGCAAGGGACACAATATTTACCCAGGTTCGGGCCCTCTCGATGGAGGTAAAACCCTACTTCCTACTTGATTAATATTGAAGGTATGAGTAGTACAAGAGTAGATCTACCACGAGATCGTAGAGGCTAAACCCAAAGAGCTAGCCTATGATGGTATGATTGTAATTGTGATCGGCCTTCTAAGGACCATGCTCTCCGGTTTATATAGACACCGGAGAGCTAGGGTTTACATGGAGTTGGTTACAAGGAAGGAAACATAATATTCGGACCGCCAAGCTTGTCTTCCACGCAAAGGAGAGTCCCATCCGGACACGAGCCGAAGTCTTGAGTCTTGTACCTTGACGCTTCTATAGTCCGGACGATGTGTATAGTCCAGCTGTCCAGGTACCCCCTTATCCAGGACTCCCTCAGTAGCCCCTGAACCAGGCTTCAATGACGATGAGTCCGGCGCGCAGTCTTGTCTTCGGTATTGCAAGGCGGGTTCCTCCTCCGAATACTCCAAGGTTATTATCGAACACGTAGGTCGTGTCCGGATCTGCAAAATGACCTTCACATACCATCGTAGAGAGAATGATACTTCAGCTAACAACTTTTAGATGACATGACATGCCATTATAGCTAGGTCACTATCCAAGCCGTTTTCCCATGCCCAACCTCAGTGTATATTGCGAGGCGGTTTCCGTAGCATGTCTTGTCGAAGCGAAGATCGTGTCCCTTTATCACAGGATTCTCATCAATACGGGTATGGGTAATCCAACCACACCGCTAATCGTGGCAAGTGGGAGGCGAGCGGGTTCCACCAGGCAAGTGGGGAGGCGCAAGAAGCTCTTACCTTCTCTTATAAAGAGACAAGGTCTCCTCTTCTTTTACCCACACCTTCTCCTTCACTCGAGCCCTAATGCCCAAGCGCTCTATTTCTCCATCGAAGAGAGGTTTTCCAAAGATGTCCGGATTGGGAGCAGGAGGCAAATGGATGGCCTCTACCGTCCGGGAGAAGGATATCAAGAGGCTCTGGGAAGCCGGATATTTGGCCAAGAAGATCGGCCACCGTCTCCCACCGGCGGGACAGGTTGTCCCTACTCCGGAGCCTCACTAGAGGGTCGTGTTCCTTCCCCATTTTGTCCGTGGGCTCCGGTTTCCCCTCCACCCATTTGTACGTGGAGTCATGTATTACTATGGGGTTGATTTTCATGATCTTTCCCCCAACTCTTTTCTCAATATCTCGACGTTCATCGTCGCCTGCGAGGCCCTCCTCCGGATTCCGCCTCACTTCGGCCTATGGCTGAAGATTTTCAATGTGAAGCCCAAGGTGGTGAGTGGCGAACACGCCGAATGCGGAGGCGCCATGGTGATCAAGATGCCCAAGGTAGTTTGGTCGAAAGGCACTTTCAACGACTCCGTCAAGGAGTGGCAGCAGAAGTGGTTTTATATCACCGAACCACGCGGTGAAAAATGGGCTGCAGCTCCTGAGTTCAGATCCGGAGCTCCACTGCGGCTCACGTCCTGGCCCAAGAAGGGTCCGAACTGGTGCTCGTCCAATGAGCTGTCCCTGTTCCAGACGCGCGTTCAGAGTATGGTTGACAAGGGCGTCAAACTTGTTGACGTGGTCCAGGTGATGCTAGTTCGTCTGGTTCTCCCTTGCCAGCGTCGAGCCTGCACTCTGTGGGAGTTTGACCTAGATGAGCACCAAATCCTCTGGGATCTCTATGATTCCTCCCACGAGGATATCTGGAAGGTGCTCTTTAGGTCCGGCAAATGGCCGGATTCCACCGAGGATCGGGGGTATCAATCATCCCATTCTCTAAGCCCTGTAAGTTACAGCCATGCCCTGTCTATCCATGCTTTAGTCGGCATGTCTTGAGGGAAAACTCTGATTGTATCTCATCATGACTTCAGGGATGGATAAAGAAGGTGGAGCGGATACAATGTCCGACCCCACTGTCGGAGGAACCGGCCGGACCTCTTCTAACGAAGATGCTGGTCCCTGCGCCTTACAAGGCACCCAAGAAGGAGGCCTCTAAGAAGGTCAAGAAGACCCGGAGTGGCCTCCATTGTCGCGAGGCTCCGGACACCAGGTCCGAAGGCTCCAGCGACGCTCCTTCTTTCGAAGACGAAGAGGAGGAGGCAGAGGAGGACGAGCCTCGCTCTGCAGGCGGGAAAAGTGTGCAGCTTCCACGCCCCTGGAGGCCGAGTCGCCCAAGAGAGGGCGAGGTTCCCCTCTAGAGGCATCCACCCCGGCTGCCGATAACAGCCCGGAGTGGGATCCCGAGGCCCAGCCCCTGGGAAAATCGTAAGTAACCGAAATCTGAATACGCCTATGTATCCAGGGTCGTCTGGGTATAGTAGTTTTAACTGTCACCACATTTCATACAGCCCGGCGGGGTCTCCTGCCGGACAGTCCTCATTGGAGGATTCGTTGAGCTCGAATGCCGTGGCGAGCGAGACGCCTCTAGGGACTCCTTTTCCGAAGTCCGGGCACGACACCGAGGTGTTGTCTCAAAGAGACTCGGAGCCGGATAAGGTTCTGGAGGCCTCTAAGGCACCAGGATTGGGCGAGCGGCCACCTTCCACGGAGGGAGGTTTGACTACTCCGCCAGCAACCTCTGTCTACACAGAGCTGCCGGGTGGTCTATTGACAGCGCTAAAGAACGTGTCCGTCATCGATGAACATCGGACCCTTATGGGTACGGTGGTTGGAAAGATTCAGGCTGCCGAAAGCGGCTGAATGAGTCCTGTCTTGGCCTTATAAAGGCCTTTGAGGTATGATTTCTAATGAACCTTTGAAGAATTATTATGATATGTGGAGTAGCCCCTGATACACTGTCCGGAAAAACAGAGCCGGGCAGGGTATCAAACCCTCTATTCTAGTGGGAGCCTTTATGTACCCATTTGTTTGAAAACAGGCGTCTGTGGAGAGGACAAACGCTCATGATTGGGAAGTGTCCGAACAGAAGTAGAGCCTGCAACGGGCCGAATAAGAACTTGGCCGTGTGAAGAAGCAATTGGAGGAGAAGCAAGGTATGTTTGAGCATTGTCTTGCATTGGGCAAAAATGAATAAATGTGCCTATTGAAAAATATTTGTGTTATACGCCCTAGGAACGAGTGCCGAATACGAGGCGTTGAAAAAGGTAGCGGCTGATGCCCACGAGAAGGCTGCCGCCGAACAGGCGCTACTCGAAAAACACGAGGCCAGGGTTGTCACAGCTGAGCGGGAGCTCCAGGAAGCTATGACGAAAAGCGAGAGCTTGCAGCAGAGTCTAGCAGGGAAAGAATCCGAACTCACCCAAGCTCTCCAAGCCGCGGAAGATGCTCGGGAAGAAGCCCGAGGTGCTGTACGGGACATTCAGGAGGCCCGGAAAGTTGCAGCTGGTAAGGTCTGTTGTATCTATGGCCATTACTACGTTATAGCATGGAGAACTCTAAGCGGCAAGCTGAATTCTTGTTTTTACAGGGGCGTTTGCAGATTTGCCTCGCAGCATATCAGATGCTGCCCAATTTTACCGGACCGAGGAGAGGGAGTCTGCGGGGAGGGACTTCTGGTCGTAGTATCTGGTGCCAAACTATCCGGTGCCTTTTATCGATCAGCTGAAGCAGCTGGTCGAACTGCACCAAGCGGACGAACTAGCCATGAAGGACTTGGTCATCCGACTGTGGCCTGCAGAGCCAATTCCAAGCAGTTACTTCGAACTCGTGAAGCGGATTGTGGACGCCTGTCCTCAGCTTGATACTATCAAGCGATCAGTCTATATAGAAGGTGCGCGAATGGCGCTTGCCCATGCAAACGTGCATTGGGGTAAGCTTGATACAGAGAAGCTGATAACTGAGGGGCCACCGGAGGGTAAGGAGCATCGCAAGCCTGAACTGTATTATGAAGGTGTAATGAAGGGTGCCCGCCTGGCAGCAGATAAGTGCACCAAAGACATTATATTTCCCTGAGGGCATTTTTGCCTATGTTTGTAATATGGGATAATGGCACTTTTATTATATGTTGCCTATTTTGTTTGAACATATGTTCTTCCTTTGTGGCTATTTATTGTATGTAAATTCTGAGAGTTGGCCAGTCGTCGGCTTCAGCCCCCACATGAGAAGTACAGGGGTGTTCGGGGTATTTCTGAACACTCTTTATCCCATGATTGGGTCCTTATGAGGAGTTGTTTCTCACGACGAACCAGGCAATCGGACTATAGGGCTTTACTACTCTCACTTAGCCATAGGAATTCGAGTATGGTCGGCGCAACCCCTAGTGTTCGGAAGGCCGGACTAGGGGCTCTATTGGCACGTGATCGGAAGACCGATCCGTCGCAATCTGCATTTTATAGTGGCATTATGTGGAATAAATCTTTAAGGATTTTACAACCTCTCGAACAGCTGACCGTCTCTCGCAGCATCATGATGGTCGGTTTTCGGCTTTATCTACTGAGGCGCTCGTCCGGCTGAACCGGGACGCAGTCGCAGTAGTTCTCCCAGGGCTACCTTAGCCGACAGAACGGAACGTAAGGTACCAAAACATGGGAGCCGTGCAAACCCAACCAATGACCCAAGACATGATTCGGAGCTGATGCATATAGTGCTATAAGTTCGGGGTGCCGAGCGACCGAAAAGGTGGTTGGACTTTGTTGCCATATTGTGCAGCCCCTGGCATAACCAGGCGTCACACGAAGCATGGCTGCCGTATTGTGGCAAAGAGGCATCGATGACAAACGATGGCTGGTGCATGTTACTTAAGTCTACGCAGTGCAGTAGGATGATATGTGTATGCATATGAGTGCGATTTATGATTATGAGAAGGGATGGTTTTTGGCGGAACCTGGTATGGCCGGACTGGAGGGGGCTGTGAATGGATAAAAACTGGATACGAGCTGCCTTCTACCTGCATGGTCCTGTCCTTGTGTGTCTGGGCCGAGTCCACGCCGCCAATCATATCCTGCATAAAAGCTAGTTTGCGAAGGTAAATTTTTGGAGGCCGCCGAGCGTCCTCCCGTAGTTGGTATAGAGGTTCCTGATCGGATCCTGGTGACCCCAGCCGTTATTCCGAGAAGTAGCCCGGACTACTCAGTTGGTGTCCAGATAGTTGGCTGTTATATCAAAATATTGATTGTTATGCATGACTTGTTACTCCGGCAGCTGTATGATTTCCACTCTAGTGGCGTGGTTTGGCCTTGTACGTAGGCATGAGTATATCACTGGTTTTGGCCTTACGGCCTACCACATGGAATCTAGCCAGTGTAGTTCATCCCGTTGGCGAACGATGAGTTACCGTATGAGGGGAATGCACCGATAATGTGGCGTTTTTGGTTATCTGAGAACAACCGTTAGAGCGATGGGCCAATGAACTTGGCCCTTGTGCCTGACATCTTTATTTGCAAATTCATACCCGCGGGGGCTTTATGTGTTATGGAGCCCCTGGAACTAGGTCTGGGGGTGCGGCAATTGAATTACCGCGGTTTGTATGATAGGGGAGCGATCGGCCGTACTGTTTGTGCCCTGGGGGGTCTCTTGACTAGACACTTCCCTTCATTGTTTCTGGCACACGACCGGTCGCTTTGATTTGAAGATTCTGCATTCTCTGTTGGTACGCTTTGCTGTCCTTTTAGGAGTACCGTGAATTGCACACGGCTGATCAAGCATGCGGCTCGGGCCGAATAGGCTTGAGCCGTTCTTTGTCCCTTGACCGGACTAGGGGTTGCTGGACGTGGCGCCAGCTTCCTTGGCTTGATGTTTATGACCGCCACGCCGAGGCTTTAGGATGCTTCTTCGTGTATCCTTCTTATTGTCTTGGATTGTAGTGGTGTGCGGACGTCGGGTTGTGTGCCTTTGGTTCTCCTTCTTAGGTTGAGATAGCCAGTTGTGCCTCGTATGCCCTTTGCTAGGGCGGTCAAATCCGTACGTTTCTGCGGCCAGAATCTTGGTCCACCTATCCGCTAGCAAATCTCGGTTAGCTTGAAGCTGCTCTTGCTTCCTTTGCAGACTTTTTGCCGTGGCTATGAGTCGTCGTTTAAAGCGAACTTGTTCCATTGGGTCTTCAGGCACGCCGAATTCGTCATTGCCGAGGCTTACCTCATCTTCGGAGGGGGGTGTATAGTCGTCCATTTCCAAATATCCCACCGTAGCCGATCCGGCCTGCTTGAAGGTATGCTGATCGGGGCTGTATTCCTCTTTGGCACCATCCGTGCTGATTCCACCTCCCGGGCTGGTATTGATGAGGCGGAGCTTGGAGCGGCGCCGAGGGCGCCCATGCTTTGCTTTTCCTCCTGAGGGGTTATCCTTTACTGCCTTGTCGCCATTGGCTTCTTCTGGAGTGTCCACCATATGTATATCGTATAAAGGGGTGGCTGTCCACCGCCCTTTGAGCGGTGGCTCCTGTACGTCTTCTGCATCATTGTCCATACCGTCGATGTCTTCGAAGTCGAAGTCAAGCACGTCGGTTAAATCATCGATCGTTGCAATGAAGTGGGTGGTGGGTGGGCAGCGAATTTCTTCGTCGCCTGCTTCCCACTCAAGCCGGACATAGTTCGGCCCAGAGTCTCCTGACAAAGAGAGAGACTTTAATGAGTTCAGCATGTCGCCAAACGGCGAGTGCTGAAAGATGTCCGCAGTGGTGAACTCCATTACCGGAGCCCAACCTAGCTCGAGAGTGCGCGGACCGGGACCGACAACCGGATATGAGTCCGGGGGCCCGGTGATACAGGCCTTCACAGAGACGTGACCTGTGTTCGGCTCCACCGCGATGAGCGTGCAGCCTGCGGGGTGGGGTCCATCCCTCCATCCTCGGGCAACGCGACCTGTTCTGGATTTAGATCCGGGGCTATTGCAGGGATGATGTTCCGAGCATTGTCCGACAGCAGGTCTAGGCCGTGCTCGTCGTGACTGTCCGGTGCTCCTGGCACAGGGCCGAATCCGTCGAAGATCAAGTCTCCGCGAGTATCCACCATGTAGTTCAAGTTTCCAAACCTGATCAGGTGGCCAGGGGCGTAGCTATCGATCTGCTCCAGATGGCCAAGCGAATTGGCCCGCAGTGCGAAGCCGCCGAACACAGAGATCTGTCTGGGGAGAAAAGTCTCACCCTGGACCGTGTTGTTGACGATTGAAGACTCCATCAAGCCTCGAAGCGACGACATAGAGGAACTCTCAATGAAAGCACCAATGTCGGTGTCAAAACCGGCAGATCTCGGATTGGGGGTCCCGATCTGTGCGTCTTAGGCTGATGGTAACAGGAAGCAAGGGACACAATGTTTACCCAGGTTTGGGCCCTCTCGATGGAGGTAAAACCCTACTTCCTGCTTGATTAATATTGAAGATATGAGTAGTACAAGAGTAGATCTACCACAAGATCATAGAGGCTAAACCCTAAGAGCTAGCCTATGATGGTATGATTGTAATTGTGATCGGCCTTCTAAGGACCATGATCTCCGGTTTATATAGACACCAGAGAGCTAGGGTTTACATGGAGTCGGTTACAAGGAAGGAAACATAATATCAGGATCACCAAGCTTGTCTTCCACGCAAAGGAGAGTCCCATCTGGACACGAGCCAAAGTCTTGAGTCTTGTATCTTGACGCTTCTATAGTCCAGATGATGTATACAGTCCGGCTGTCCGGATACCCCCTTATCCAGGACTCGCTCAGCAGCCGCCTACGTTGTGCCTCGGGGAGTTGTGATATAGAACCACCTCCATTGCCACAGATTTGACACCTCCGGGAAGGCACCTTCTGGCCATGAAACATCGGTGTTTCTGCTTATAACAGCTCCTCCGCACTCCGCGTGTCGCCCCTCAATCACCTTCGGCATCACATTGAAGGTCTTGAGCCATAAGCCGAAGTGTGGGGTGATGTGAAGGAAGGTTTCACACACGACGATAAACGACGAGATATGGAGGATGGAATCTGGAGCTAGATCGTGAAAATCTAGCCCATAGTAAAACATGGGCCCTCTCACGAAGGGATCAAGAGTCAGGCTCAATCCTCAGAGGAAGTGGGAAACAAATACGACATTCCCGTTGGGCTCGGGAGTGGGGATGATCTGCTCAGGGGCGGGAAGCCTGTGCTTGACATCGGCGGTCAAATATCTGGCCTCCCTGAGCTTCGCAATGTCCTCCTCTGTGACGGAGGAGGCCATCCACCGACCGTGAAGGTTTGATCCGGACATGATTGAAGATCTGAAGTACCTAAGCTTGAGCTTCGGTGTTGGAACTCGAGAGACGGAAAGGCGCAAGCATGGTAAGAAAGGGATAGGCCTTGATCCCTCTATAAAAGGGGGAGAATATCAAGCGTCCCCGGCGTGAACGTTTGGGACTTGCCTAAAAACACAGAGTCACGCCAACAGGCGTGGTGGGGTTACCCATACCCGTATTGATGAGAATCCCGTGATAATAGGGACACGATCTCTGCTTCGACAAGACGTGCCAAAGGAACCGCCTTGCAATATGTGCGGTAGCTAGTTATAAAAAACGGCTCGAATAAAAGCCGAGCCGTGGCGTGATGTCGCGCTACGAAGAGCTGTCAGCAGATTAGGTTTGTGGATTATTGTTCTCACTACGGTGGTATGTGAAATTTGTCTTGCAGAGTCGGACACGGTCCTTGTGTTCGGAATTTATCTTGGAGTATTCAGAGATGGAACCCACCCTGCAGTGCCGAAGACAATCTACACGCCGGACTCATCGTGATTGAAGCCTGGTTCAGGGGCTACTGAGGGAGTCCTGGATAAGGGGGTATCCGGATAGCCGGACTATGTACTTTGGCTGGACTTTTGGACTATGAAGATACAAGATTGAAGACTTCGTCCCGTGTCCGGATGGGACTCTCCTTGGCGTGGAAGGCAAGCTTGGTGATTCGGATGGAAGATCTCCTTCTCTGTAACCGACTCTCTGTAACCCTAGCCCCCTCCGGTGTCTATAGAAACTGGAGGGTTTAGTCCTTAGAACAACAATCATACCATAGGCTAGCTTCTAGGGTTTAGCCTCTCCGATCTCGTGGTAGATCAACTCTTGTAATACTCATATCATCAAGATCAATCAAGCAGGAAGTAGGGTATTACCTCTGTCGAGAGGGCCCGAACCTGGGTAAAACATCGTGTCCCCAGTATCCTGTTACCATTAGCCTTAGACACATAGTTCGGGACCCCCTACCTGAGATCTGCTGGTTTTGACACCAACAACGGGCACACAAGGCTTATGTCCGCCTGCTTGATCAGGGTAGTGCGCGCCCATAACCTTCCCTCATTAGAGGCACCGGCGAGAGGCACGGCAATAGACCGCATTAGGGCCGTCCCATACCAGCAAATGTGGTTGCACTGGAAAATTTCAATTTGGTGGCACCTGACCAACTTACTGACAGAATTTATCCCCAAAAATATAACCATGATAACTGATACTCCGATGTCAACCATCAAACTATAATCCAAGTCATAGCAATATCCAAAAAATAATCCAAGCATAATATCATCATCTCAAAACACTCTGAGGATAGCATAACACTACTATCATGATGAATCCAGAACAATAATACTACTACTCCAATAACAAGAATACAACTATCTAGCTAAGATCCACATGTAACCATCATCTCCGAAAATAATACTCCAAGTAACAGAATGTCAACTAGCATCATGAAAATAATCATACTAACCACTAATAATCCAAAGGTAGCATGATATCCAAAGTAAGACTCCAAAACATACTAACAGATATCATCACAAAACAATCATAATATCAGCCACTAATACTCCAATGGCAACATGATACTCATCAACTACAAACATAACTCCTAGTAATCCAAACAATAGCATGGCAACAACAAGATCAAAATAATACTCCGAGAAAATGCCATGCACAGAGTCATGTTGCTAAAGCAATATTTTAAACAAGTTCAAAATGAAATAAACCATGTCACTGCATTACAGTGATGCAAATGGAGGGTGTGGCTTGCCTGGGGAGGAAGAAATCACCGGGAGAAAGTGCGAGACGCTCGCAGAAAGAATCGCCGGAAATTGTTCTCTCTCGGAGGGGGCTGATTAAGGGCATGGGAAAAATGGTCATTTTCAATATGCCAAAACATAATGAAAGTGACACCAACAGAAAGGGCTCGATGAAACGAAGAAGTAGGCTTTGGAATCACCTCATTTGGAGCTACGGTTAAAAAGTTATGAGGGGTTGAAGTTCAGGGACTTTTCTGCAAAAATAACATCACAACCAAGTCCCTGAGTGGATAAGTCAGAAATGGGTTTTCAGAAATACGCTTTGGGTCAGTGAAAACGTACTCACCAAAAATACGCTTCCACTTGCCACGTCATCAAAGGCGGGGCCGGGCGCGTGTGACGCTGACGTGTGGGTCCCATGGGCTGTGGGGCCCGTCACTTATCCACATGGGTCAACACGCAGCGGCGGGACTGGCCGCCTGGGTTGCTGCTAGGTGGGGTCTGAGGCGATGCGGGGTCCACCAGGCGCGTCGTCTTCTTCCTCCTCCCTCTGTCCCAATCGAGACAGAGGAGGAGCAAGGGAAGCGCGGCGCCGGCGACGGCCTGGCTTGCTCCGGCCATCCCCAACCGAGAAGATGGCACCGGCAGGTCCGGGACGAAGCGCACTAAGGAGTGTGCAAAATCTCAACTAATTTGGATACTCCTAGCTAGTACTTCCTTCACAAAGCCTTTTGTCTGACAGAAACTTTGAAAATTCACTAAGGAAGATTGACTAGGCAAATAAATTTGAACTTGTGCATGAGGAAATTATTTGGACAAATAAACATGCCCAAAAAGGTTGGGAGCCACTAGGAAAAGTATAAATGACACTTCCTTCACAAAGTGCCATTTAGGGCATAATAGAAAAAGAAATATTGGGGAATTATTTCTGAACTTGCCAAGGCAATGCTTGGGCATATTTGAGCTATATATGACCCAAAGGAATTCTGAGAATTATTTGGGGATTTTTGGATGGACAGAAATATAGGTTGCTTCACAACCTAGGGCAGATAGGGTTATTCCTTTAATGAAAAAGAAATTTTCTCTAGAAAAAGATTTTAGGGTTTGGTCAAGGAGTGAAGTGACATGATCTTTGCAAGGTTTTGAGAATGATGAGCCAGTTGGGAGGGGAAATGATGATGATTTCCCAGGTGGCAAGGCCACAGAACCACTCGAAAAAGAAACAGAGCAAAAACCAAATAAATCAGAAAAAGAAAAGGGCCAAAATCCAGGCTGTTACAATGCATGTATGACATGAATTCAAAAATACTCCTTCTGTTCCTAAATATTAGTCTTTTAGAGATTTCAACAAGTGACTACATTTGGAGCAAAATGAATGAATCTACATGCTAAAATATGTCTATATACATCTGTATGTGCTAGTCCATTTCAAATCTCTAAAAAGACTAATATTTAGGAACGAAGGGAGTAAAATGTAAGACATGCATGGTCCTCAATTCAATATTTAAAATGAACCAAAAACTGAAACATGAATATTAAGTCTAATACTACAATACATGCAAATGTTGTGTTTAGGCGGAGCTATGTAGATTGTCGGGGGTTAACCCCTCGACCTTAAATAAAATTGTGAAGCTCTGTTTAGGATTGTTTAGATTATATTTGTCCCCACCCTCCCAAGCACCGATTGGTTGTGTGCCCCCTCCTCCCTGGGAGAATATCATGTGCCCCCACACCTTAGATGCTATATGCTGATACGAGTTGCTTGGAGCTTGTAGATCTGAGATATAGTAGATCAGAGGATGTCTTACTATTTTTACAAGAAACCTTAATGAGTTTGAGAATTGCACACAATTTGTACAAAAACTACTCAGATGCCATTGGATCCCATATCCAACAACCTCAAAGCTCATATCACCGTAGCATCTAAGTTGAAGGAGGACATCATATTCTCCTGTATGTAAGAATATCATGTGCTAACACACCTTAGATGCTTTGGTGATACAAGCTCTTCGGAGCCGTTAGATTTGTGAATCAACAACTCCTCGGTGGTTTGAATGGTTTTTTGCAGAAAAGCCCCCAAAGAGTTTGTCCACTGCATACAAGCACAAAGACTGCTTAGATGCCATTGGATCCCAGACCAAACGACCTCGAAGCTTGTATCACCGTAGCATCCAAGCTGCAAGAGCACCTGATGTTTTTCTTGCATGGGAGAATATGAGGTGCTCCCGCACCATAGATTCTATGGTGATACTAGTTCACGGAGATCTAACGGCCCACAATAGGAGGTTTGAATGTTTTTGCAATATACGGCTGAGAGACTTTGGGAATTGTGCAGAAAGTACAAGTACTATGCATGTGCCATCTGATCACAGATCATATGACCTAGATGCTCGTATCACTGTACCGGCTAATTAAGCTACGAGGAGCACCTAATATGAGCAACGGGGAGCCGTTGGATCCAAGATACAGCCGCACACACAAGGCCTGAATGTTTTATTTGCAAAAAAACCTTTGGAGAGTTTGGAAATTGCGCATAATTACAAAGACTACTCCCAAGCCATTGGATCTCACTTTCAATGATGTAAAAACTCGTATCACCATAGCATCTAAGCTGCGGGGTGGATGTGATATTGTATGCCGCTGTCATTTTTGTTCGTAAACTTGCAAAATACATGTAACTCGTGCCATTACTTGTCTAACCGCACAAAGTGTTTGTTCATTAATCAAATGATCTGTTATATCGGAACAACACACAAGGGTCCCACTTGTCATTAATCAAATTTGGACCTAAAACTAACAAATTTGAAAGACGAGATTCAAACTGGCAACCTTGACTACAAAGCGTAAGTCGGTAGCCTGAAACAACAACGGTTGTTGGCTTTGTCCCATAACTTGATGTTATAGAGTATTACATTGAGTAGAGTAGAGGGAGTGCCTCGTCAACATGTGCATGAACGTTGACTCACTTACTAGTGGTTCCCAGTTCTACGATCTCTCTCTCCTCTCCATCGTTTAACCAGGTGTGTTTGGTAGGGTGTATGAAGGGTGCATGAGCCCAAGAGTTCCCTTCTCGGCCCACTTTTGGCTGTTTGGTAGAGTGTATGGAAGGTGCATGAGTCCACACTAGTTTAGCACAAATACACTAGAAGCATGCATGAAGAGGGGTGTTGAGTTGAGCATGCATGAAGAGGGAACAACTACGCTGAGATGAGAATGCAACCAAACACACCCGCACGGGCACACACGAAGAGCGGCGCTAGCTTGCCGTGGTGTTATTTTAACTAAAAAAGCTTGGAAAATAGAAGAATCGCCTAGAACAAGAGACATTGTGGCTGGTCGAGACGGAGCTAACCACACCCATCCTCCGTGCCACGTTAGCATGATGAAGCTGTGTGGCTAGTGGGGTCTTTTCGACCGACTGGCTGGGTTCCGAGGTCGAACCATAGGTACTACGTCTGATACAGTATATTTTTACATGCACATTTTTCATCCGTGCCGAGACGTGGCACACCCTACCGCGCGGTTTTGGGGTCCTCCCGGGTGGTGCACACATATATTATTCCTTGCCGAGACGTGGGACGCCCTACCGCGCGTTTTCTGGGTCCTCCTCGGTCGTAGCGCCAAAGCAAGTAAATGAGTCATCAAATCACGAAAGACCACCTTTCCCGCCAAGTACATCAGTGAAGCACGGTGGCTAGCTAGTTGGGCTGATGTGACCGATAAGCTAGGCTGTCGCCACATTTGTTTTTTTCACCCCTTTTTTATCTCCTTGCCAGAAGGTAAATTTAAATATCCACTGCGGCGTTGCTCTGGTGTTTGGGTGCGACAGGATTTTTATTTTTTTGATTGATGGGAGCAGGCGCGGTAGGATTTTTAATTTTTTGATTGACGGGAGCAGGCGCGGCAGCAATTAGTCACGATGACTCCACCTGTAAAACCCACTACTCCCTGATGAGAGAACTCATCGACTGGTGTTTTCCCATGGTGAAAACCAAAAGATTCCCTGCTCCTCGGCTGGCTCCCTCCGCCTTCCTGTTGATTGCATTGCCATTCAGCCATTTCGCCCCCTTTGCTTCCTCTCCCCATTGCTTATACCTGGTGCCATGGCAGTGCAGCTTATCACGGAGTCTGAGGTGAGGCTCTTGACACAGGAGCTCCAGGCCTAGGATGCGGAGCTCAGGGCCAAGGACGTGGAGCTCCGTGAGCTCAAGGAGAAGAGGATTGCCATGCTCCTCCGTTATGTGCCAGAGTTCACGGAGCTTCAAAAGAAGCAGTCGTCCACCACAAATATGCTCGAGGCGTCAGGGGAGCCGGTTGGAGGGCGAGCGGGCCGATCGTGACGAGGTCCAGGATCGCCTCCGCCACTTGGTGGACCAAATTGCCACGCACGTGTTGTGGCTGCGTGATGCCTATAGTCGTGCCACCACGACCATCCCAGTCGTCGGGCTAAACCCGTTCGACCACGCCGTCAACTTCAACGAGCTGCGGCATCCTTACCTGGTCTCCTTCTTCACCTATATCTCCGAGGAGTTGAGCCGTCTCCGCGCAATGGTGGGGGCGGAGCTGGAAAAGGAGGGGTTGCAGGCTATCGTCACCGTTGCCGGGCGAATCCTCTCACGGCTCTGTCACTCGAGTCCATTCATGCCATTGGACGCCGTCTTTGACGAGCTGGCTCCCATCGATCGGAAGCGGGCTCTGCGGGCGGTTGCACCCTGCATCACCAACGTCGTGCTCCTCGATAAGTAGAGGGACTTCGGTGGTGTTTAGGCGCCCTCTGCATGGGCATGTCCATGTCTCGGTGCAGCATGACCGTTGGATCAAACTCAGACGATGCAGATTAGTCATTGTAGCACAAAGCTTGTGGGTGTGTTTGGTTGCGTTCTCATCTCAATATAGTTGTTCCCTCTTCGTGTATTTGTGTTAACCTACTAGTGTGGAATCATGCACCCTTCATGCACTCTGCAAAACATCCAAAAGTGGGTCGAGAAGGGAACTTTTGCTCCCATTCTGTGCACGCTTCATACACCCTGCCTAACATTTATTCTTGCTTCATATGGTTCATGTTTCGTGGAGTACTGTAGCACCATACTCTCCATGCGCTGTAGACCTAGTTCTGTTAACATTGATCTCACCGTTAATTCTTGACCGGACAGTCAAAAAAGCAGTACTATGTTACTACATTACTGTTCATATAGTTGACATGCGCACAACATCATTTGTTATCATCATATCTTACTACAATAGCAACAAGATTATGTAGTACTGACGTATGAACCATTGCACATGCCTAGTAGTAGGAGCACTGTGTATGTTCAAGTGGCTATCGTGTTTTGCACTCCTCCGTCATAAGAGTCGAAACGCTTGTTGTAATCATTTTTTTCTTCTTCAAAAAACAGTGGACACGCTCTACCGTGCGGATCCTCATCCACGGTCATCAGGAACCTTGCTACTCACTTTCACTGACGTGTGGGACATCCAACATCGGGGTCCACCAGCCATGCACTAAATTACTCTGTAATAGAGTGCCCAACTGCACGGTAGACTACCCCGATCAAAGCGCCACAGTAATGCCCAATGAGCCATCAAATCACAAAACCCCCTCTTTTCCAGCAATAAGTTGCACAGACGAAGCAACCATCATTTCACTCTTCTCTCTCAGCTTCCTCTCTTGAAGAAAACCCCCACTCACTTCTCCCTCATCTCATTCCTCATTTCTTCAAGAAAACCCCGACCTGCTTCTGCCATTGTTCTTCTCTCCCAAAGAAGGAAAGGTGAGCGCATCAATGGTGTTGATTCTGGCCAAGGCCCGGTCTTGCAACCCCAAGACTGAACCTATAACTCCCTCTCTGTTCTTATTTTGGGTTTGTGATTATGGTTTCTTTTCTTTTATTTCTACTTGACAGTTTCTTGATGGATGCTGGAGCACCGGCCGAAGTGATGCCTATGGCTCTGGCCAAAACCGTCGAGGCTCATGGTACGAAGAAGCGCAAGCACCCCGCCGAAACTACCGCAGACAAGCTCGAAGCCATCCCTCATTAAGCAAGTCCAGGTAATATCTCTTCTTGATGATCTTTTTCTCGAACTTGATCGTGTTTTTCCATCTAACACGCAGTACTAGTACTAATAGTACAACTTTCTGGGTGATCTTGCATGTGATTTTTGTGTGCCAAATGATGGTTCTAAATTCCTCTTTTGACCAAAACATGCGAGAGGTTGACACTGATTTCTTATAGATTACTTTCAACTACTTTATGAACATCACCTACCTTTGAAGAGGGTATATTTGCCTCAGTAACTTGTGTTATGGATATTGCAAGTAATCCCTCTGCTCTCATGCCTTTGAAGACATGTTCTAGTGTCTTTGTTCACTCATTTCTGTGCATATATGTAGTCATATATGGAGTATAATATCGAAAATCATCTTATATTTCTGAATGGAGGTAGTAATAAAATATTTGGGTTCTGTTTGAATTAGAACCAGATCCGCAGTGGAGATGAAGTTCTCAAAGTCATGCCGTATGAACTAGAAGACCTGAGGATGATTTCGACTGCTAAACTATCGAGCTGCCGTGTCCTTGTCGCCACATGTCCTGAACTAGTGTTTTTGTATAGCATTGTTGTCAGGCGTGTTCTCGAGGTTGTACTTGACCGCAACAATTTCCTGGCTGTGCCTTCAATTACGGCATGTCTTCATCGTCATGTTTATGAGTGGAAAGATCACTCTGTTAGGTTCTCCAAGGTTGACGAGATGTTGATGGTGCAGGTAGACATATCTCCGAAGTCCATGGCCTAGTCAGTTATGTGGGGTTCATCCCGTAGGTTGGTGGCAAGAAATAGTTACAAAGTTTTATTAGTGCAACTTTGCTTGTCTGTAGTAAGTACTATTGTTCAATACTTGATTTTTTTGAGGAACTTGACAGTGGGAGAGAACTCCCACTGAATTTTTCATATATCCATATAAATGGGGTGTTTACATAGACATATCAGTTACATCCTATCCCACCCTCACTACTGATGGGGGGTGGCCAGCTATGCCATGATCACTATTCACACACTGGTTTTTGTGTCTATACAGGCTAACAGAGTACAAAAAACAGAAGAAGGGCTCAACTAAGTGAGTCACAGTATGAAAGCAGGGCAGCCCTGCGAGCACTCTTTACCCTATGTTGCAAAAGCCCTAAGTCCTGTCTAAAACGCTGAAACCAAGATGTAATGCTGGGGGCTACACCTCTAAAGTGTTTATTGTTTCTTTCCTTCCACAAACTCCAGGCAGCAGTGTAGACCGTTTCAGCGAAGAAAGGGTTGGGCCAGTTGGTTTGTGCGCTTTGCAACGCCACAAACCTATTGTGAAAGTCCCGCCAATGAACACCTATCCTGGCCTAGCATTCTTCACTAAACCGGCAAGTGAATATCATATGTTCGAGAGTCTCGTGGATATTTTCCCGACAAAGGAGGCATGTGAAATCATTTCCAATATCATAGTGTCTTCTCCTTAACATGTCATGAGTGTTCAACCTGTCCTGCAGCAACAACCATCCAAATACCTTGATTGTCATTGTACAGGTTCACTTCCAAAGGAGCCGAAAGGAGGGATGAGCCGTTGCCTCACGAAAGAAGTTGTTATAATAATCTTTCGGTCTGTACTCGGTTGCACTCTAGATGTAGTGCCAAACATCAGATATTGTCGTTGATGGGTGTATGTGGGATGCGGCCCGTTGGACCTCCTGAACCTCATTAAGAGCACGAGCAGATAGCGGTAGGTGGAAGGTTTCATGCAGCTCATTGTTGGCCCAGAAGTCACTGACCGTTGTATCTTCATGCAGAGCAAAAGAAAAGGCATGGGGATGTGAAGATTGGAGGACATCAATGGACCATAGGTCCTTCCAGAGCAGCGTAGTTGATCCGTCGACCACTTGGACCCGGGTGATCCCCCTGTAAATGGGCGAGAGTTTGAGGACGTCTTTCCACCAGAAAGACTCGACCGAGTCCACCACATGGGGCACCTGGTTAGCATATTGATTGTCCCAAAGCATTGTAACCCACGGCACGTCCAGTTTGTTGTAGAACTTATGCAAAAACTTCAGCAAGAGGGCATCGTTATGTATTTGGATATTGATCACACCCAGGCCGCCTTTACTCTTGGGCTTGCAAACGAGCTCCCAAGCAGCCAGCGAGTTACATCTGTCACCTTGGTCGGTTTTCTTAGTCCAGAGGCATCTCCTTCGAATCTTGTCAAGAATTCCAATCAGTTTCTGAGGGAACTTAAGCGTGCAAATGGCAAACACCAGAAGTGACGTGACAGATGCATTGAGCTAGGAGAGGCGCCCCCCATATGACATCATGGCGATCGTGGCAGTGAGACGACGCTCCATCTTGCAAACCAGAGGCATGAATTCTTGGATGGTTGGTTTTGTAGTGCCAAGTGGTAGTCCCAGGTAGGTGAAAGGCATTGCACCCACATTGCAGCCGAAAATAGTGGCAAGGCTAGAAGCTGAGCTTGCATCCATGTTGATTGGTATTAGTGTAGATTTGTGGAAATTAATATTGAGTCCGATCGAGGATGCATAGTCAGAAAGGATTTTTTTGACACGTAGAGCTTGTTGAGGACAGGCGGGCAAGACAAGGAGCGTGTCATCCACGTATTGGATCACTGGGTAGTCAGTTTGTCCAAAGCATGGGAAAGGTAAGCTGATATCTCCACATCTGAAAGTATCATTGATTGCGCATCGGAGTAGCTCGGCTGCGAGGACAAAAATGAGGGGGGAGAGAGGATCTCCTTGTCTCACACCACACCGGCAAAGGAACTGTCGGCCAGGAACTCCATTTAGAAGGACGGACGAATGACCCGAGGAGAAAAGGCACTTGATCCAAGAAATCCACCTGTCGTTGAAACCCATTTGTTGCATAATGCAAATCATTGGATCGTGTGCAATAGTATCAAAAGCCTTAGCGAAATCAAGTTTCAGAAGAATGATTGGCCTGCCCGAGCTTTGACATTGATGAAGATATTGGTAAGCCCACGCTAAATAATCCTGAATCGTGCGCCCTTTAATGAATCCATACTGGTTTCGGTGAACAAGGGTGGTGATGACACGCTGGAGCCTGTCGGCTAACAGTTTGGTAATCAACTTGAGGCAGCAATTGAGTAGAGTGATGGGTCAGAAGTCATTGACAGTCTCTGGAGAGTTGATCTTAGGTATGAGCGTGATGAGACCATCATTGATACTTGTCACATCTAAAGTACCTTGAAAGAACTAGTCGCAAAGGGCATAGAAGTCATGCCGAATAATGGGCCAACAAGCTTTTAAGAACGCTCCACTGAAACCGTCCGGGCCAGGTGCACGATCAGGCGGCATATCTTTGACCACATTGTCGATTTCCTCATGGGTAAAAGGGGTGGTGAGCTGGTCAAGGTTGTTAGCACGGGGGATGATGACTGGAAGGTCAAATTTTATGCCGGAGGGAGAGACAGTCCCCAGGCGATTTTTGTAGATTTGGAACAAGAGGGCCTCTTTGGCAGGGTGATTGTCGACCAGCGTACCATCATCAAGCTTGAATGAGGCGATGTTGTTTTGGCGAAATCGTTCCGTGGACAGTGCTTGGAAAAATTTGGAGTTTTCATCTCTGAACTTGATCCAACGAATGGTACAACGCTTCTTCCAATATAGTTTTTGATATTTGAGCAGCCTGAGTAGATGTGACTTTAGGATATGTCTGAAGTTCATTTCTAGGGTTGAGAGGGTTCATTTGTTCTCCAGCTCATCCAGATCCGCAAGGACAGCGTTACAGTTTGTGATGGCCACAAAAAGACGAGAGATATTCTTACTCCAGATTTTAAGGGCATGTCGAAGAGCTTTGAATTTGCGACAAAGGAAAGTAGCAGCATTTGCGGTCCCAACTGGCCACTCCCAGACCTCCTTAACAATGTCCATAAACCCTGGTTGCAGTATCCAGTATGATTCAAAACGGAAGAGCTTAGAACGAGGTATTTTAGTCTCGATAGAGACAATGCAAGGAATGTGGTCCGAAACAGGTTTGCCAAGGGGTTTAATGAGCGTCTTAGGGTAAACGTTGGTCCAGTGCAAAGATGTGAAGAACCAATCAATCTTCTCAAGCAGAGGGTCAACCTGCATATTGCTCCAAGTATATGTTCTACCTTTCACCAGAAGCTCCATCAACTGCAACTTACGGATTATGTCGTTGAAAGTAATCATGTCATGAATGTTACCCCCAGGTTTATTACGATTGTCCAGTGCTCTCATGTAGTTAAAGTCTCCTAACAATAACCAGTCTTGCTAACTAGGTATTTGAATGTCATACAGCCATTGCGTGAAAACGTCTCTGTCCGTACCAATGCACGGCCCATAAACATTGACTAACGCCCAATGTTGTGAAGATTGTGTGCTAACGAAATCAACAACTAACGCATAGGATTCAGACGAAATAACGGAGCCAGAGAAAACCGAACTTTTCCATATCGTTAAGAGCGCTCCAGAGGCGCCTCGCGAAGGCACAAAAGCAAAGAAATCAAATTGTCTAGGACAGCAAGTTTTAATAAAAGCAAAAGAAACCTCAGGCATCTTAGTCTCCTGAATGCAAACGACAGCACATCCACTGATTGAAATAGCATTATGTAGAGCCAATTGCTACTTCTTAGAGTTGAGGCCACGAATATTCCATGAGAGCACATTCCAGCGGCTCAACATCGCCAAAAGAAGAACCCCAGAATTAGGCCGAGTTGTGGGAGAGATCCTCTCCCAGGTCTTCCATCTCAGTCGCAGGAGCCGAAAGTTCAGACACCGTATCAGGTTCAACAAGCAGTGCTTCTTCAGAGAGTTCAGTAGCAGGTATAGCACACCTATTAACTCCAATAGATTGCAGGGTAGTTATAGGAGTTGGTGGAGGGATCTCACTAGTGGAAGAAGCACCAGAGGCGGAAGTGCCAATAGACGGGATGACTCGAGGCTTAACTTTTGAAGTGGTCTTGCGAATGTCAGAGAGGGGCGGGACCTTAAACCTGTATTGTTTAGTACCGCCGCTTTTGGTGTGTGGTGAGTCCTAAGAATAGTCTATGTTAATGGCTGTCCACTCAATTCAGTCTGTATATTTTGAAGTATCCAGATCCTCTTTTTTGTGAGGACGGTTTACCAATTATGGTTACACTCCAATATCTATATGCATTGTAGGGTTTATCGCACCCACCAGGATTTCCAGTCCCATGGATGTTCGGTCCATATGATTTGTCACGACCTTTGGACTGTCCTGCTTGTGGGAGTAGGCGGGGGGCCTACATGCCACGCGTAGTTGGACGACCAATCTTCTCTTTAGTACTTGAACATAGTGATTTCCTGGTAAGGATTCACTCGTGTCACATCAAGTAGATCTTATTGATTCACTGTCTAAATCTTATTGATTTAATGTCATGTTTTCTTTCTTTTCCTGCAATTTTACGATGCAGGTTTTGCCATTTGACATTCATCATAGAATAAACCGTTTGGTTTGCTCTACGATGGCTATTTTTGTAGGTTTAACTTCTTATGTCGTGTCAGTAATGAAGGCACTGTCCATCACTTATATTACTGGAAAAAAATTGGATCAGTCTGTTGTCTGAGTACAAGTTGAATCCCTATGATGAACCGCAGTTTGGTTTAACAAACACGCCACAATTAGTGCTTCTCCCGTTTAAAAGAAATGAAGAAAAAAACTGGATCACGGTCGCGGAGCCTAGTCAAGTTAGAAAGCTGATCATAGCAGACCAGACACGATCACCGCTATCTCGCACATCGGTACCACCTTCAGCAACGGATCGAGCACCGGCAGTTGCTCTAGCACTGACAGCGGCAACAACTCATCCTGATCGAGCTGAGGATTGGGCACCAACCGCGTCAGCGTATCAGGCTAATCTACTGGAGGATCAAGCATTGACACCAGCACGTGCTCCAACACCGACACCAACTCTACAAGGAGCACCATCTCCGACAGCAGCAGTGGCACTACCAGTTGCAACAGCACAGGCACCAGCAACGGCTTCGACACCTGCACCAACACTTGCACTTGCATCTACTTCGGCCCGTGCATCGGCAACCGAACAAGCAGTTGCACCGGCAACAGGCTGGGCGGCAGTTCACACTTCATATACCAAAGTCCTTACAACAACCGACATCTCCACCTTCTTGGTAAGCATTGGCTGCCGAAGTGCTTCATTCTTTTTTCTTTCCATGTTGTTTCACATGATTCACATGTTGATCTAACTATTTGTGTATGTCTTCTTGTTTGCAAACAGAAAATTCCTTGAGTAACCAGGGAGTTGTTCAACAATCCGGGCGACTGTGGCCAAGTTTCTCTTACCATGCATAGCCTTGGTGTGAATGAACCTGCTCAATATACCATAAGTACAAAGGATGGTCGCATGATGATTGATGCTAAAGTATGGTCAAGGTTCAAATCTAAATCATATCTTGCGGTAGGGGATGATGTCAAAATCGAACTTTCTCGGCAAGGAGAGCTGGTCCAAATCTACTTTGAAATTCTTCAGTAGCAGCACACAACTACCGAACTAATCTATCCTCCGAGAGATTTTGATGTAATAATCTGGCATGGTGAAACAAGTGTCCTGTGTGTATAAGTAGTACAACAGTATTATTTATTACATTGTATATTGTTGATAGAATTGCAACTCTGATTGCTGGTTAGGAACTGTCGTTCGATTTCATTCCAACAGTTGTTGTGCTTTATTCAATTTTGTGTATTCGCCTTGCGACAGCATTTAAAACCAGTGCCGTACCGATTGCTTGCAATATGAAAAGCGCTGAGGTAGAACACATGGGCCCCAAACATGCAGGCCCACCGGAGTATGGCCCAAAGTCCAGCACCGTGAGCCTGTCTGAGTATTATATTCTCAGCTGAACCCCCATAATGCCCATGCGTTGCACGTAACATCAAGATGCATTTGTATGAGTATTTTATCTTGTGAGAGAAAAGAATGAACGAGGGAAGGCCTTATTTGCAAATGTGGAGAGGTGTGTGGGTACCTTTTTGCAAAAGTGGCATAGTGTCCTTCCTATCTGTCAGATATAAATCGGACAGCCTATATTGCAGGATGGCAGGCACACCATCATCACCAAATCATCTATATTGTGTTAAAAAAACTCTATTTTTTATAATTATATATGTTATACATATTCCCCTTGATTTTTCTTATGTATAAAGTTGTGATATAAAAGATTTTTACATTTCTTTACAGATTGAGTATCTCTTTGTCAAAAATATATTTATGTGTAACTAGTTACTCTTGTCTTTCTACTTCCTTTTGCTGATATGTGAGGCATCCGGCAACGGGGTCCACATGCCATATGCACCAAATTAGAGTGCACAACTGCATGGTAGACACACCTCGGTCGTAGCGCCGCAGTAATGCCCAATGAGCCGTCAAATCACAAAAAACCCCCACCTTTCCAGCTTTAGCAGTAAGCTGGACAGACGAAGCGACAATATTTCACTGGGCCTGAATCCCCTTCTCCCTCGTCTACTTGTTCAGAGAAAACCCCCTCTCGGCGATTAAATAGGGTTTTCTCATGGATAACCAGGTACGAATTCTTCACCCATCCCCGATAAATCCAAGTCCCTTGGTCGCAGGTAATCCTAGGATGGCAGCCGCCGGCGTTGATGCATTTTTGTTCCTACTGAATCTAGTGTGTTTCATTTGCAGTGCCCAAAGTGCGATGACCCTATAGGTTTATGCACCCTTGGTGAGACGCCACACTTGTTCCTTGTCATACTAACACAGGATTTTAAAATGCGCACAATATGTTCCTAGAATCCTCTTTTCTATCCGGGAGGGTGGGGTTTTTTGAACATGCTGTCGACTAATTTGGAAATTTGTTTTGCTATATTTGGATAAAAGGTACTAGTATGATGGTCAACATTGACGTGAAGGAGGAAACTATTTCTAGATTTGGATAGGGAATACATTGTGTTCTCATATTATTTTTCCTACAGTGCATTACTTACTCTACCAGAACACATGTACTCAGGATGCTCAGCCTTGCTATAACTAAATACACTAGTTTAATGGTCACAGTGAAGACAAGCCATGGATATAAATTTCGAGTTGGGTTCATGAACCAAGAAGATTCCTAGTTTTTTTATGGCCGAACTTGGATAAACTTTCTCAAGTGTTACAGACTGAAAGTTGGCGCATGAATGTTGATGGAAATAGCAGAACCTAGTCTCATCTTCACTACGATCTTCCACCCCGATGTCGTTCGAATTGTTCATCCATATTAGTTTTGTATCTGGTTCTTGCTTGTTGCCTCGATTACTTCTTAATCCACCTATTATGTCTAATTAATCACAATTTAACTTTAGAAGTAGCAACGAATCTCTCATGAAGATGCTACTTCTAACTAATATTTTCTTATAATTAGTGGCACGTGTAGGCTTTTTCAGAGTTAAGCAGGTTGCTCGTTTGTTATTCTATAAGAACTCGGCTGTTACTGATGGCACTGTAGTTGACTGGGATGACATCCACAAGTTCCTACACTTTATTGATCGTCTTGAGGTCCTGGTGGGGCGTTTCAATGGTGGAAGGCCACGTGGGATATGTGTGCCACTACTGCGCTCGTTGAACAGGTCCAACTGTGTCGAGAAACTTATGGCACGGGCTATTTTCTATTATATATGTTGTTCATAAACTATTGCTTATACACAGTTTTACAGCTGTGATCTTCTTGAAACAGAAACTGCCCAGTCCTATTGTTCCTATACAGATGCCTGACCATGGTCGGGTCAGACTTGCGCTTGCTCACAACATGATGTTAATGTAGACCTACTTCATTCCCCTTGGAGGTGAAAAGATACTTATTCATGGGTGGTCTCAAATAATGAAGGCCCGTCCATCTTGGAGAATAGGACAAAAGATTATGCTCCTGCTTTTCCATGGCTCTAAAGCGAATATCCTGTTTATTGACCACATTGCGAGATGAAGCCCCTTTCAGAAGGTTGTGGATGCGTGGTGTGGCCCCTGGGACTTGTCCTAGGGCTTGGGGGCCTCACCCTTGGTTAACAGTAGGCAAAGTAGCACTGTTCGAGGCGTACTTTGTACGGTTGAACCTATATAACTACTCATACTGCTTTCAGCTATGGTTGTTAAGTGCCCTTGCTAGTTTCAGTTAAGGTTGTTAAGTACTCCTGCTGCTTTTACAGTCTGTCGTGTTTCTTCAGTCCGGTCTTCCTCCAGCCGCCAAAACCAAACCAATGCCCGTGGGGCCGCCTGCTTCCGCCTCCCACGGCTGGCTGCACCTCAGTGCATGCATCGCCGCCCCACCGTCTCCTAAATCGTTAACTCCGATGTCCGAGGCCTCACCATCGTCCTCCGCGTGCTTTAGTGCGCTCGTCGCGGCGCCGCCCTCTCGCGTTGTCAACATGATCAGCAAACAATAGGAATCGGCAGAAGTACATGGAGAGGATGACAGTAGAGGCCCACCACGTCAGCGTATGGAAAAAGAAAATGCTTCCTCTTAGTGGTTTCCTGACATCTGGGACCCATGACATTGTGAGCGTATATAGTCAATAGACAACAGAACAACACAAGATCGGCTAATACCTGGGATGTAGTTGCTTGAGCAGTATTTTTTTGTTATTGTTGAGATGGAGCAGGGTTTCAACTGGCCTGTGGCCCGTTAGCCCAGGCTTATATTTTATGTTCACCATATGACCAGCCCAGCTATTTTTTCTTTGTGAAAATGAGCCCACTTTATTTTTTTTGAAGAATACCCAATCCAGGCCTACTTATTTTTCTATGCCCTGATGGGCTGCAACTCTTGAAAGTAAAATGAAATGGGTTGTAAATATAAAAACAGATGATAAATTGGCAATTACTTTATATTTTCTGAATTTTTTCACATTTTTAGATTCTTATTTCACTGGGCTTTAACCTAATTTAAATATATCTTCAAAGTATTTGAAATCTGGCTCGACATTTCCATATTAAAAATAGTTTGGAACTCACAGAAATATGCGAAATTTTGTTTAAATTTTTAACCCTGACCCTGGCCAACAAAAAAAGGACTGCAATAAATTGCATAAGAAGTTGCAATGAGCTATATATAAATAATTAAAAAAAAGGGAATGGTATGACTTGTGGGCCTATTAAGTTGACACGTATGCAAGATTTTTTTACTTATTATATACGTTAACAAACGATTCTAGCAAACGTAACCATTGGATGTCAATCCAACGGCCATCATGTTTCTTCAATCTCCAATCTTCTTGCTCCAGCCGCCAAATCCAACGCTGGCGGGACCGCCTGCTCACGCCTCCCATGGCCGGTTGTGCTGCCGCGCAGGCCTCACTGCCCCTACTACTCCCACCGTTGGCAAGGGCATCCCTCTACTCACCCACACCCCATGTTATTCTATGGCGACGGCAGCCTCACACCGCAGCCGGACCAGTGAACCCTCATACTCCTCTTCGCGTGGGCTTCTATTGCCGCGTCTTCCCCGGCTCCGCGTCGTCCCCTTCCTAGGCCTCGATGTCGTCCACCGCCCTGGTGCTCTTGGCGTGGCATGGTCAATGTGGTCAAGGAACGACTTCCATCGGAAGAGTACTGTACGTGGAGAGGCTAACAGCTGGGTCCACGGCCGCAGCAAGGAAGTGCCTCCTTATTACGCACAAAATAATGATTCCTCCACCTGACAGCAAGGGCCCACCAGACTGGCCACCGTATTTTGCGAAAAAATGTTTCCCCCTGACTGCTGGGACCCACCAGCTACATCTTCACATGCAAGGAAGTGCGTCCATATTACAAGCAAAAAAATGATTCGCCCCCTGACTGCTGGGAACCACCTGCTACATCTTCGCACACAAGGAAGTGCCTGACAGTCGGGACCCACCTGGTCGAAGTGTACGTAGCATTGTCATTATGGTCGCGAACGTGTACGTACATACTGGTCAATCGATCGCTTTGCAACGATGAACCGTGGCCGAGTAAGTAGCGGCACATGTCATAGTAGAATCCCCCACGTAGCAGTTCAGGTTGTCCCGTCTAAACTATGTACACGTACATACAGCCACACGCCAAAAAATACGGCCACATACGTACATAAGGGCGGGATCTTAAACATATACTCGCGCATACGTACGGCCATGGCTCGTGTATATGGCTGGGTCGGAACGAAGAAACTGCGTCGTCATCATGTTCATGGGGAGCCAACCGGCTGGGTCGAAACGGAATGCGTCGTCGTGTTCATCAGGAGCCAACCAGCTTGGACGGAACAGCCGATGGAAACGAGGCCTGGCATTACCGCAGAACGGAAGAAACGGCCTTGTATTCGATCGACCACGGTTGAAACAGGATCCAGTTCATCGGGAGGGGTCTGGCATACCGCAAAACAGAGGAAACGAACTTCTCTTGGACCTCCTACGGTCGAAACAGGGTCCTGTCGATCGGAAGGGGTGTGGCGTACCGCAAAATGGAGGAAACGGACTTGTGTTGGAGCACTATGGTCGAAACGGTGGTCCTGTTCATCGGGAGGGGTGTGGCATACTGCAAAATGGGACTCCACGGGATACTGTTCATCTCCACCGCCGACCTCCTCCAGCCTCCACGGGCTACTTTTCATCCACCGACGACCTCGTCCAACTCCACCTGCGACTGTTCATCCACGGGCTCCTGTTCATCCAACCTCCACCGCGCGCTCCTCCGCCGGCTACTGTTCAACCAGCCCTCTCCATGTGGTACTATTCAACCACCCATCCATGGGCTACTGTTCATCCAGCCCTCCACCGGCTATTGTTCAACCAGCCCTCCACGGGGTTCTGTTCATCCAACCCTCCACGGGGTCCTGTTCATCCACCCCAACCGGCTCGATCGAGGTCCTGTTCATCCAGTGGCAATGGCCTCTACTACCACGGGGTCCTATTAATCCAACCCCCTACCGGGAACTGTTCATCGAACCCCCCCAACAACGCTCACTGTTCATCCAGATGCAGCATCGATCGGCTTCAGTTAGCAGCAGTAGTGAAGGAATCGCTTGATCGGGTTCAGTTAACAGCCATCGATCGATCGCTCGGGTTCAGTAACGCGTAGCCTGCAGTGCAATCGCTCGGGTTCAGTTAGGCGAACACCTCGCTCGGGTCCAGTTAGAGCCCAACCCCTCGCACCCACGCACGTACGTGTATGAGAGAAATGCGCATCGCTCGGCCCCTAACCACCCACCGTAACTGGGAACTCCCTAAAATTTTCCTCGCCCTCGCTTCTACCATGTTTTTTTTCTGTCATGGACGTCCCAAAGAATGTCATGCAGCTGCGTCTCCGGCCCGCCCAGGAAGAAAAGCCCATTTTCTGTCATGATTTTTTATCACAGAAGTAGGAGCTCACCACATCTATGATGATACCGGGTTTTGTCCCAATTATCGTCATAGAAGTGTCATAAGCATGACAGGGGAAAAATTCGTTTGGCGCAAAATGTCACGGATGTGTCTTTTTTTTGTAGTGCAACTCCAACCATGACCCAGCTGCCCCAACATCTTCTCCAACACCTCATGGGAACGCTTAGACACTCTATGTCTTCACTCCTTTTTGGTCATTCCTGACAAAAGCGGGAGAAGCATATGAGTTGATAGTCTTCAGGCGGGTCTGTATGGTTTGGGTGCTTATTTTAGTTAAGTTTTGCAACCCTCGTTCTTAAACTGTTGGTTTTGAGTTGTAATGTTTAAACCTTGATGGTTGTCTGCCACTTTTGCTGCTACCTTCTATTGCAATGATACGTTCTGCATGAAGTCATTCTGCATACGCCCATTTTTCATTGTGCATGTCATTATCTTCACTACATCTTTCTATGCATGGTGAATTGTCTTCATGAATTGAAGGAGATCTCCACAAAGTAGAACCTGCCATGTGCATTTGCATTCAAAGGAAAATTACTTGTATGCACATCTTCAGGGAGAGCCCTTTCCACTTCATGAAGCCAATGATCGCGTTCTTTAACTTTCACATATTTTTATCCCCATTGAAAACTTCAACCAGTTTGTCATCAATCACCAAACAAGGGGAGATTGTAAGTGCATCTAGTGCCACCCCTAGTTGGTTTTGGAGTATTGACAACAAACGTGGTTGAGGGACAAATGTGTTTGTGAGAATTGCAGGATAACACAGGTAGAAGTCCCTCATTGATTCGGTTTACCTAAAAGAGATGACCCCTAAAAATTTATGAAGACATTGAAGACAATGGTGGTTCGTGAAGACATTCACTTTAAGACAATGGAGTGCGAAGACATAGTTTCTTTCGTAGTTTCATTTTCTTCTTTCTTGAGTCATAGGAACCACCAAACTGATAAGTGGGGTCGAAGTGAACAAAGTCAGAGAAACTGATGTGATGCTCAACCCAAATCCTATGTCTTCGAGTGAAGCAATGAGAGTGAATCTTATCCAGAGTTGGATGAGTCATCTTTTCTTGTAGTCCAAGACAAGCTACCGCGTGTGTTTGAAATACGACCATTGGACACGTGTCAGTTCCTTGGTGACATAGGGTCATTTCGGACATATCGGTTGCCTCCTGCCTATAAATAGCCCACCCCCTACACCATAAATTGGTGGCTTCTCAAAGTTAGTGCATGGCTTTTGTCGTTTGAGAGCAACCCACCTCCGAAGCTTTTGAGAGAGAATCCTTTCGAGGACAAAACCCAAAACACCCAGAGCCAAAGAGCATTAGGCATCACTGAAGTCTTCCTGTCAGCGTGATCTGAAGACTTATTACACTTGAAGACTGTGTATCTTCCAGTTGGTTAGACGTCGTGTTCTGAGGAGCCAAGAGTCATTGAGGAGCCAGACGTCGTGTTCTGAGGAGCCAAGACTTATTACACTTGAAGGTTTGGAAGTCTACCTCGAAGACTTACCAGATTGATTGGGCAAGGACTAAGTGTCCTTAGCTCAAGTGGAATAAGGTGAAGACATAGTCTTCTGAGTTCAATCTCAGCCTCCCTAACCGGACGTATAGTTGTCACAGCAACTGAAACTTGTCTACCAAATCCTTGTCTTCGTCAAGCTACTGGTTGTATCCCTTCACCCTTTACCTTTTGTTTAGCTTTGTGAAGTAATTGCTTGCTTGCCCTATTTGACTTCACTGTGTGAAGATATTCTCCCCGATTGCTTATTTGTCTTCATACTGTCTTCCTATTCCGATATGTTCTACCGATCTGCTATTAATCTTTGTGCTTTCATTGTACTGTTTACTTGACTATGACTTTTCTAGTGTTGTTTATCTTTTGCTACATACTGTGTAGGTGTTGTTTGGTTGTTTGTCTTTGAAGACATTTCATGTCCTGAAGACTTCCATAAAAATTGCCTATTCACCCCCCTCTAGTCAATAATTAGCACTTTCAGTGGGCATCTCCATAGCCCATTGATTAGCTCCGTCGATGTGAGACTTTCACATTTTCTGTCTTATCCACACAAGCTCCACCATCATATTCTATTCCACCATAGTGCTATATCCATGGCTCACGCTCATGTATTGCATGAGAGTTGAAAACATAAGAACATTAAAAAGTATGAACCAATTGCTTGGCTTGTTATCGGGGTTGTGCATGATAAATACTTTGTGTTAAGAAGATAGAGCATGACAAGATTATATGATTTTGTAGGGATAACTTTCTTTAGCCATGATACTTTGAGACGACATGATTGCTTTTTAGTATGCTTGAAGTATTATTGTTTTTATGTCCATATTAAACTTTTGTTTTGAATCATATGGATCTGAATATTCATGCCACACAAACAAAGATTACACGATAAACATGTTAGGTAGCATTACACATAAAATTCTATTTTTATCATTTACCTACTCAAGGACGAGCAGGAATTAAGCTTGGGGATGCTTGATACGTCTCCAACGTATCTATAATTTTTGATTGTTCCATGCTATTATATTATCTATCTTGGATGTTTTATATGCATTATTATGCTATTTTATATCGTTTTTGGGACTAACCTATTAACCTAGTGCCAGGTGCCACGTGCTATTTTTTCCTTGTTTTTGTCTTTTACAGAAAATCAATATCAAATGGAGTCCAAACAGAATGAAACTTTTTGTGGATTTGTCTTGGACCAGAAGACACTAAGGAACCTTCGGGAGGGGGTCAGAGGGGCCACCAGTTGGCGACAAGCTCGGGAGGTGCGCCCTCGGGCTTGTGGGCCCCCTAATGCTCCTCCAACCATAATATTTGCTTTATAAATACCCAAATATTCCCCGCATACCAGGGGCACACCAAAAATTCTTTTTTGCTACCGCAAGATTCTATCTCGTGAGATCCCATCTGGGGGGCCTTTTTGATACTCCACCGGAGGGGGATTCGATCATGGAGGGCCTCTACATCAACCTGGCTGCCCTTCGATGATGTGTGATTAGTTTAGCACAGACCTACGGGTCCATGGCTACTATCTAGATGTCTTCTTCTCTCTCTTTGATTGTCAATACAATGTTCTCCACGATATTCTTGGAGATCTATTCGATGTAATCTTCTTTTGCGGTGCGTTTGTTGAGATCTGATGAATTGTGGATTTATGATCAGAATATCTATGAATATTATTTGATTCTTTTCTGAACTCTTTTATGCATGATTAAGATAGCTTTGTATTTCTCTCTGATCTATTGATTCGGTTTGGCCAACTAGATTGATTTTTCTTGCAATGGGAGAGGTGATTTGTAATGGGTTCTGATATGAACCGAACCTCGATGTGTGATCTGATTGGTTGTTGCAACCCGACCTTTCACGACACTCCACCTTCATCGGTAGTAGCCTCTCGCTCGTGCACATGATATACACAAAATAGAGGGTTTGAACCTTGCGGCTCAGCACGAGAAAACCAATCTCGACGATGATACTCATGCGAAAAAACAATTTCTACAAAGAAATTACAACACATATGTTTCCTAAAGATCCCTCTAAACACCCGCATCAAGTTTTAGAAGGATCTTTAGAAAAAGTATGTGTTGTGATTTCTTTGTAGAAATTGTTTTTGTGCGTGAGTACCATCATCGAGATTAGTTTTCTCGTGCTGAGACACAAGGTTCAAACCCTCTATTTCGTGTACATCATGTGCGCGGGTGAGAGGCTACTGCCGCTGAAGGTGGAGTGTCGTGAAAGGTCGGGATGCAACAACAGATCGGATCTCGCATCGAGGTTAGGTTCATATCAGGTGGTATTCAGAGCAAGGTTGTTCACGACACTGTGCAGAAGATAATTGGATTATCATGGAAGCTAAGCAATGGATTTCAATTGGAGGAGGAAGGTCGATGGGATGGGATTTTTCATACTCGTATTGTGGTACTGGAGAGATTGTAAGGGCATATTTCTCCCTATGCGGTTTTGGTGATTGATGACAATGCATTTGTGGACTAATCGTGTGCATTGAGCTTTTCAGAGATCTCATGTATAGGCACAAGACGATTTGGTGCCCCTTAGAGCCTATCGAAGACAGCGGTTATCTATGTTTCTTTTTGGTGTATTTGAGCCATAGGAAAGTTGTACTATTAAGAAGGGGTCCGCTTACGAATGTTTAGGGTGGAGCACGAGTCGTTTACCCTTGTCTATGCAAAGATGAAGGCCTCCATAGTGCTATAGTTTTTGTGGCATGCGGTAGTACTGCTCAAGGGAGCAGTAGTACCACAGTTGCCCACGGTAGTACCACCAAGGTATGCGGTAGTACCGCGTTGTGCGGTAGTACTGCTCCTCCCGAGCAATAGTAACGTGGCCTCTAGCCCAGAACACTGGCATGCACAGAACTAGGAGCGGAAGTACAAATTTACTTTTGCACCCTACGTGGTAGTACCGCTCCCTGGGAACGGTAGTATCGTGCCGGATTTTCGCATAGTCCAGATCTCAGCAGAAGTGGCCACGGATGTAATTTTATCAATCCTTGCCTTCCCAGCCCAGACGAACCCTGCCTTGCGGTAGTAACGCAAGGGCGCGTGGTAATACCGGTCCAGCGGTTCTACTGCTCGTTGCTACACGCAACAGGGCCTCGTCTGGTCTCTGCCACGCGAGCGGTAGTACCACACGGCCGAGTGGTAGTACCGCAAGCTCCTGTGGTAGTACCACGAGCGTGTGCGGTAGTATGGCATGTCGCGGGCTGAATAAGTGGGTGACGGTTGGATCTTTCCCCCCACTATATAAAGGGGGTCTTCTTCCCCAAGTTGATCACATCTTCCCTCCCCAAGCTCCATTGTTGCTCAAAGCTCCATTTTCGCCCGATCTCTCTCCTTAGCCAATCAAACTTGTTGATTTTCTAGGGATTGGTTGAGAAGGCCTCGATCTACACTTCCACCAAGAGAAATTTGATTCCCCCCACTAATCCCTTGCGGATCTTGTTACTCTTAGGTGTTTGAGCAGCCTAGACGGCTGAGGTCACCTAGGAGCCATATTCCATTGTGGTGAAGCTGCATGGTGTCTTTGGGAGTCTCCAATTAAGTTGTGGAGATATCCCCAACCTTGTTTGTAAAGGTTCGGTCGTCGCCTACAAGGGCACCAATAGTGGAATCACGGCATCTCGCATTGTGTGAGGGCGTGAGGAGAATACGGTGGCCCTAGTGGCTTCTTGGGGAGAATTGTGCCTCCACACCGCTCCAACGGAGACATACTTCCTCTCAAAGGGAAGGAACTTCGGTAACACATCCTCGTCTCCACCGGCTCCACTCTTGGTTATCTCTCACCTTTACTTGTCCTAGCTTATATTGTGTTGTATCCTTTGCTTGCTTGTGTACTTGTTGTTGTTGCATCATATAGGTTGTTCACCTAGTTGCACATCTAGACAACCTACTTTGATGCTAAGTTTAATTTGGTCAAGAAAAGTTAAAAATTGTTAGTTGCCTATTCACCCCCCCTCTAGTCAACCATATCGATCCTTTCAATTGGTATCAGATCCTCGTCTCTTTATTAAGGACTTTGCCGTTCGAAGAGTATGGTTGACACCACGGACGAGGTGGAGAATCACCCCAATGTGAATCCCACTTTGTCCGTGGCCGATGCGGGGTCCTCGGTCTCTCGTGAGGAGTTCAATGTGGCTATGTACACATTGAAAACCTCCATGACGGCCAAGGTTAAAGGCATGTTTAAGGAGTTTCTTAATGGGCTTAAATTATCCACCAAACCTTGGGAAGTGGTTGATCCCTCTAACAAGGTGACGGATGCTAACTCCAAAAAGGGGGAAGCTAGTAGTGAGCATACTTCTATGCCTAGTGGTAGAAGTGGGAGTGGCATCTTTGCCCATGTTGAACCTCCACTTACTTATGGAGGACCGGTTCCCTCCACTCATATGAATCATGTTGGTCCTCCTCCTAAGCTTGTGAAAAATGAGGACTTTGATTCGTGGGTGTATAGCTTTAAACGTCATTTAAATCATAGTTCTACTAATCTTTGGAGAATTATTGAGCAAGGTTTCTACCCGCACGACCCAAGCAACTTCACTCCTAGAGAAGCCGTGGGTCATCAATTCAATGAGTCCGCTCTTTTCATTTTCCAAGAAGCAATTCCTCCCAAAGATATTGCACACCTCCGACCTTTCACCGTGGCCAAGGAAGCATGGCAACATGTTGTTTCCATTTACAAGGGAAGTGCTATCATTCAAATGCTCCAACTTTGAAGTGGTACAAGATGAAGCCGATGAGTTTGCTATGAATGAAGATGAAGAACCTCGTGAGCTTTACCGGAGATTAACCACTCTCGCGATCTCACTCTAAGATCGTGGGAGCAAAGATATGGATAACAATTGGATAAAGTGCAAGTTTCTCAAGGCCATGATGCCCTACCACAAGGCCATGTCATCTGTCGTCCATCAAAGGCCGGACATTCAAGCCGTGTCCTCAAGTGAAGTGTTGGATGAGTTTGTTGCTATGAAGATCTTGGACAAGACCGCCGACAATGCGGTGTTGCATTCTCAACGATCAAAGAAGCCCAACATTGCTTTGAAGGTCAAGGATAGTGAGGGAGTCCTGGATTAGGGGGTGTCCGGATGGCCGGACTATGACCTTTGGCCGGACTCCCGGACTATGAAGATACACGATTGAAGACTTCGTCCCGTGTCCGGATGGGACTTTCCTTGGCGTGGAAGGCAAGCTTGGCGATATGATATGTGGATCTCCTCCCATTGTCACCGACTCTGTGTAACCCTAGCCCTCTCCGGTGTCTATATAAACCGGAGAGTTTTAGTCCGTAGGACGAACAACAATCATACCATAGGCTAGCTTCTAGGGTTTAGCCTCTCTGATCTCGTGGTAGATCAACTCTTGTACTACCCATATCATCAATATTAATCAAGAAGGAGTAGGGTTTTACCTCCATCGAGAGGGCCCGAACGTGGGTAAAAACATCGTGTCCCTTGTCTCCTGTTACCATCCGCCTAGACGCACAATTCGGGACCCCCTACCCGAGATCCGCCAGTTTTGACACCGAAATTGGTGCTTTCATTGAGAGTTCCTCTGTGTCATCACCTTTAGGCCCGATGGCTTCTTCGATCATCAACCACGACGCGGTCCAGGGTGAGACTTTTCTCCCCGGACAGATCTTCGTATTCGGCGGCTTTGCATTGCGGGCCAATTCACTTGGCCATCTGGAGCAGATCGAAAGCTACGCCCCTGGCCATCTGGTCAGATTTGGAAGTTTAAACTACACGGCTGACATCCGCGGAGACTTGATCTTCGACGGATTCGAGCCACAGCCAAGCGCGCTGCACTGTCACGATGGGCGTGATCTAGCTCTACCGCCGGACAATGCCCAGAACGCCGTTCAAGTGTCCGCTCCGACCCTTAGCTCGGAGCCGACTGCGCCGGTCAAGGACGGGTGGCTGGACACCGCCTCGGGGGCTGCAATCTCTATGGTGATCGAGCCGAACACCAATCTTGACCTTCATGGAGCTCATGACTCCAAGGTGCCGGACTCCGTTCCGGACTCCGAATCTTCCGCACCCCTCCCGATCGAACCCAATTGGGCTCCGATCATGGAGTTCACCGCCGCGGACATCTTTCAACACTCGCCCTTTGGCGACATCCTGAATTCACTAAAGTATCTCTCTTTACCAGGAGAGCCCTGGCCGGACTATGGTCAGCAGGGTTGGGATGTGGATGACGAAGAAATTTGAAGCCCACCCACCACTCACTTCGTATCCACTGTCGACGGTTTAACCGACATGCTCGACTTCGACTCCGAAGACATCGACGGTATGGACGCCGATGAAGGAGACGACCAAGAACCAGCTCCTATAGGGCACTGGAAAGCCACCTCGTCATACGAAATATACATGGTGGACACCCCAAAAGAAGGGGATGGCGACGGAACAACGGAGGATGACCCCTCCAAGAAACAGCCTAAGCGCCGGCGTCAGCGGCGCCGCTCTAAATCCCGCCAAAGCAAAAACGGCGAGTCCGGCACCGGAGACAATAACACCCCGGACAGTGCCGAAGACAACCCCCTCCAGCAGGATTCAGCGCAGGAGGATGGAGAAGCCAGCCCTCATGAGAGAGCGGCAGACAGAGAGGTCGAGGACGATAATTACATGCCTCCCTCCGAAGACGAAGCAAGCCTCGACAATGATGAATTTGTCATGCCTGAGGACCCTGTCGAACAAGAGCGTTTCAAACGCAGGCTCATGGCCACGGCAAGCAGCCTCAAGAGAAAATAGCAGCATCTTAGAGCTGACCAAGACTTGCTAGCCGACAGATGGACGGAAGTCCTCGCTGCCGAAGAGTACAAACTCGAACGCCCCTCTAAGAGCTACCCAAAGTGCAGGCTGCTACCCCAACTAGAGGAGGAAGCAACTAAACCTACATCACCAGCGTATGATGCGGCCGATCGGCCACCCCGTGGCCGCGACAGAGAGGCCTTTCGGCCGTCAACTCAAGCCGCACCCCAGCGCCGCTCAAAAAGTGCCAAGGCACGGGGAAACATGCCAGACATGCGAGACGTATTGGAGGACAAGGCAAGGCAAACAAGATCGATCTACGGATTGCGTGGGCGCCCCACGACACGTGACGATAACCGTCACGCCGGATATGGCAAATACGGCCAGGACGAGCACAACAGACAAAGCTCATCCGAGCTACGTCGTGATATAGCCCAGTACAGAGGCGCCGCACACCCACTATGCTTCACAGATGAAGTAATGGATCATCAAATCCCCAAGGGTTTTAAACCCGTAAACATCGAATCATACGATGGCACAACAGATCCTGCGGTATGGATTGAGGATTATCTCCTTCATATCCACATGGCCCGTGGTGATGATCTACACGCTATCAAATACCTCCCACTCAAGCTTAAAGGACCGGCTCGGCATTGGCTTAATAGCTTGCCAGTAGAGTCAATTGGTTGCTGGGAGGACCTGGAATCCGCATTCCTTGACAATTTCCAGGGCACCTATGTGCGACCACCAGACGCCAATGACTTAAGCCACATAATTCAGCAGCCAGAGGAATCGGCCAGACAATTCTGGACACGGTTCCTAACCAAGAAAAATCAAATAGTTGACTGTCCGGACGCAGAGGCCCTCGCAGCCTTCAAGCATAACATCCGAGACGAATGGCTTGCCCGGCACCTAGGACAGGAAAAGCCAAAATCCATGGCAGCTCTCACGACACTCATGACCCGCTTTTGCACGGGAGAAGACAGCTGGCGAGCTCGTAGCAATAACATGACCAAGAGCCCTAGTAATTCGGATACCAAGGAAAACAATGGCAGGTCGCGTCGCAACAAGCACAAACGCCGCATTAACGGTGACAACATTGAGGATACGGCGGTTAATGCCGGATTCATAGGCTCTAAATCTAGTCAGCGGAAAAAGCCATTCAAAAGAAATACTCAGGTCCCGTCCAGTTTAGACCGGATACTCGATCGCTCGTGCCAGATACACGGCACCCCCGAACAACCAGCCAATCACACCAACAGGGATTGTTGGGTGTTCAAGCAGGCAGGCAAGTTAAGTGCCGAAAACAGAGACAAGGGGCTGCATAGCGATGACGAGGAGGAGCCCCGGCCGCCGAACAAAAAAGGACAGAAGGGCTTTCCCCCACAAGTGTGGATGGTGAACATGATATACGCAACCCACATCCCCAAAAGGGAATGCAAGCATGCGCTCAGGGACGTATATGCATTGGAGCCAGTCGCCCCAAAGTTCTACCCATGGTCCTCCTGCCCGATCACTTTTGATTGAAGGGTCCACCCCACTAGCATTCGTCACGGCGGATTCGCCGCATTGGTCTTAGACCCAATCATTGATGGATTTCACCTCACTAGAGTCCTCATGGACGGTGGTAGCAGCCTGAACCTGCTTTATCAGGATACGATGCGGAAAATGGGCATAGATCCCTCGAGGATTAAACCCGCAAAGACGACCTTTAAAGGCATCATACCAGGTGTAGAGGCCAGCTGTATAGGCTCAGTTACACTCGAAGTGGTCTTCGGAACCCCGGATAATTTCCGAAGCGAGGAGTTAATCTTCGACATAGTCCTTTTCCGCAGTGGCTACCATGCCGTGCTCAGACGAACCGCATTTGCAAAGTTCAATGCAGTGCCGCACTACGCATATCTCAAGCTCAAGATGCCAGGCCCTCGCGGAGTCATTACGGTCAATGGAAACACCGAACGCTCTCTCCAAATAGAGGAGCACACGGCGGCCCTCGCGGCGGAAGTACAAAGTAGCCTCTCAAGGCAATTCTCCAGTCCGGCTGTTAAGCGTCCGGACACCGTCAAGCGCGCCTGGAATAACCTACAACAAGACCGTCTGGCACGTTCCGAGCTAGCATAGCAGTGCGACCCCAACCCCAGCCCTCGGGAGATTGCGAAACCAGTACCACACGTACATAATTACGCTCTAGAAATACCATGGGCATAAGAGGAGGGGCACAACCACGACATGCCCAGAATGCGGCTTAACCGTACTAGGGGCTCCCGATTTTTGTGATTTTTCTTTTTTTTTACTTTCAAGACTCCACTATTCGGAAGACCTGTCCGGCAGTACAACCGCCGAACACATGATGCAACAGCCAGGGAGACAGCAAGCCACGTCGAACATCCAGGTGGTCTCTATAACGAGCTAAATACCTGTCTTACTTAAAGTCTCGCAGCTTGCCCCTGGAGGGGGACATGTCAAATAATCCCATCTCTTGCTTATCGCACTATTTGTATCGTTCTGCTCTCATAGCAACCCTCTAATAAACAATATATAGCTCTTGTCTATTATTGCATTTATTTCTTACGTATGTTCAATTTTGACATTATGCAACCATACACTTTGTTACGGCCAATACACCAGGGGCTTAATTACTCCAGAATACGGTGTGAGAAGACCTAACACTCCCATGAGTGCGGCACCCCGAACTTATAGCATTATATGCATCGGCTCCGAATCATGTCTTGGGTCAATAGTTGGGTTTGCCCAGGTCCCATGTTTTGGTACCTTACGTTCCGCTATATCGGCTAAGGTAGCGCCGGGAGAACTACTGCGATTGTGCCCCAGTTGAGCTGGGTTAACACCTCAGTAGAGAAAGCTAAAACTGACCGTCATGATAGGGCGAGAGCCGGTCGCTGTTCGCGAGGTTTTTTGAGTCCTTAAAGACTTATGCCGCTTAGAGCGAGGAGCTGGCTTTGTCCGGCCTAGGCGTGGATAGCGCCCCGAACTCGGTCTTCCGAATACTAGGGGCTTCGCCGAAATTTAAAATTATAGAATTCTATGGCTAAGTGAGAGTGATAAAGAATTATAAGTCCGATTGCCTTGTTCATTGTGCTGAGCGCCTCCCTCGACGGACCCAAGAATGGGAACAAGAGCGCTTAGGTTTATCCCGAACACCCCAGCACTCGTGGCATGGGGGTAGAAGCCGACGACTTGCATCTCTCAGGTTTAATAAACGGCCGCATAGAAGGTAATATTTTAAATTCAAAATGCGTTGCTTAGCGCATATGAACAAGTTTTCAGCGCACAGGACAAACACGAGCGAGTTTACTCAAAAATTACATCCCTGGTACATTCATTCGCCACAAGGCGGGCACCCTTCAAGACGCCGTCATAATACATCTCGGGCCTGCGATGCTCCTTCCCTTCCAGTGGCCCTTCTGTCACCAGGTTCTCAACATCCAGCTTGCCCTAGTGCACTTTAGCACGAGCAAAAGCCCTACGGGCACCTTCGATGCATACGGAGCGCTTGATGATTTCAAGCCGCGGACAGGCATCCACCAGCCGCCTCACCAGCCCGAAGTAGCTCTCACGCAGGACCTCCCCAGGCCACAGCCGGCCTATAAGGCCCTTTGAGGGAGTCTTGGATTAGGGGCTGTCCGGATGGCCAAACTATAACCTTTGGCCGGACTCCCGGACTATGAAAATACAAGATTGAAGACTCCGTCCCGTGTCCGGATGGGACTTTCCTTGGTGTGGAAGGCTAAGTGAAGTGTTGGATGAGTTTGTTGCTATGAGGATCTTGGACAAGACCGCCGACAATGCGGTGTTGCATTCTCAACGATCAAAGAAGCCCAACATTGCTTTGAAGGTCAAGGCTAGTGAGGGAGTCCTGGATTAGGGGGTGTCCAGATGGCCGGACTATGACCTTTGGCCGGACTCCCGGACTATGAAGATACACGATTGAAGACTTCGTCCCGTGTCCGGATGGGACTTTCCTTGGCGTGGAAGGCAAGCTTGGCAATATGATATGTGGATCTCCTCCCATTGTAACCGACTCTGTGTAACCCTAGACCTCTCCGGTGTCTATATAAACCGGAGAGTTTTAGTCCGTAGGACGAACAACAATCATACCATAGGCTAACTTCTAGGGTTTAGCCTCTCTGATCTCGTGGTAGATCAACTCTTGTACGACCCATATCATCAATATTAATCAAGCAGGAGTAGGGTTTTACCTCCATCGAGAGGGCCCGAACCTGGGTAAAAACATCATGTCCCTTGTCTCCTGTTACCATCCGCCTAGACGCACAGTTCGGGACCCCCTACCCGAGATCCGCCGGTTTTGACACCGACATTGGTGCTTTCATTGAGAGTTCCTCCGTGTCATCGCCTTTAGGCCCGATGGCTTCTTCGATCATCAACCACAACGCGGTCCAGGGTGAGATCTTTCTCCCCGGACAGATCTTCGTATTCGGCGGCTTCGCACTGCGCGCCAACTCGCTTGGCCATCTGGAGAAGATTGAAAGCTATGCCCCTGTCCATCAGGTCAGGTTCAGAAGTTTAAACTACACGGCCGACATCCGTGGGGACTTGATCTTCGACGGATTCGAGCCACGGCTGAACACGCTGCACTGTCACGATGGGCATGAACGAGCTCTGCCGCCGGACAACACCCAAAGCATCGCTCAGGTGCCCGCTCCGACCATTAGCTTGGAGCTGACTGTGCTAGTCGGGGATGGACCATTGGATGCCACCCCGGGAGCCGCAATCTCTACGGTGATAGAGCCGAATACCAGCCTAGTCCTTTGCAGGGCCCGTGACTCCAAGGTGCCGGACTATGTTCCGGAGTCCGTATATCCCGCACCTCTTCCAATCGAACCCGGTTGGGCTCCGATCATGGAGTTCACCGCCACGAACGTCTTTCAGCACTCGCCCTTTGGCGATATCCTGAATTCACTAAAGTCTCTCTTTGTTAGGAGAGCCCTGGCCGAACTACGGTCAGCATGGTTGGGATACGGACGACGAAGAAATTCAAGGCCCACCCACCAACCACTTCGTAGCCACTATCGACAATTTAACCGACATGCTCGACTTTGACTCCGAAGACATCGACGGTATGGACGCCGATGAAGGAGACGACCAAGAACCAGCACCTATAGGGAACTGGAAAGCCACCTCGTCATATGACATATACATGGTGGACACCCGAAAAGCAGGGGATGGCGAGGAAATAATGGAGGATGACCCCTCCAAGAAGCAACCCAAGCGCCGACGTCAGCGGCGCCACTCTAAGTCCCGCCAAAGCAAAAACGGCGATTTCGGCACCGGAGATAACAACACGCCGGACAGTGCCGAAGATAACCCCCTCCAGCAGGATTCAGTGTAGGAGGAAGCAGGAGCCAGCCCTCATGAGAGGGCGGCCGACAGAGAGGTTGAGGACGACAACTATATGCCTCCCTCCAGCAGAGTTGCCAAGAGGTCCCTCGCCCCCAAGAAGCTGCCTGAGTGCTCCCTGCTCCGGCCCGTCACGACCATGCTCCTGTTCCAGCATGCCAAGACCCCGCGCTGCTCCCAGCTGTAGCGCATGGGGACCCACAAGACCAAGCTCTTCGTCACCAAAGGCCTCCCGTGGCCACAGCAGGCTGCCACGCCTTCACCACCGAGCTGCGCAGTGTCGCATGGCCCAGCAAGTTCAAGCCAGACTTGCCTCCTCGCTATGACAGCATGGCCGACCCTGTGGAGTTCCTCCAGCTCTACGAGCTGGGCATCGAAGCCGCCAACGGGGACGAGAAGGTCATGGCAAACTGGTTTCCCATGGCACTCAAGGACGGGGCCAGCACCTGGCTCCTGAACCTAGCTCCTGGCATGATCTCCTCCTGGGATGAGATGCGCACCCACTTCATCGCCAACTTCGAAGGTACTCGTGACCGGCCGCCTGCCGTGAGTGACATGCGTCGCATCAAGCAGCAACTAGGGGAGACCCTGCAGAAGTACATCCAGCGCTTCAACAATGCACGCCTCCAGATTCCCAAGGTGACCGAGGAGGCCATCATCTCAGCCTTCTCCGACGGTGTGCGTGACGTCAAGATGAAGGAGGAGCTGGCGATGCATGAAGATATATGCACTTCCTTGGAGCTGTTTAACTTGGCGACAAAGTGTGCCAGGGCTGAGGAAGGGCGCCTTTCCCTCCTCGAGCTGCCAGCCGCAGACCCAGAAGAGAAGAAATCCAAGGCCAAGGACGTGAAGCGCAAGGGGGCTGCCGTGCTCGCGGCAGAACTAGACACCAAGCGGGGGAGAGATTAGCCCGAGTCTTTCAAGGGCAGTCGGTGTTGTGTGTACCACGACCTCCACACCCACAACACCAACGAATGTCAAGAGCTCCAAGCCGTGCGAGAAGGGAGGACCGGCCGACGCCCCGACCGCAACGATCGAGGCTACGGCCAAGGAGGAGGAAGGAACGCAGGACGCTGGGAAGACCGCGGCCCTCGCCAAGGGTGGCGCGACCGACCTCACGAGGATCGTTGGCAGGATCAGCCTCGCGAGGGAGACTGGAGGGATCAACCTCACGAGGATCGTCCGCAAGGAAACGCAGGCCTCCCTCCTCTGTCGCCGCAACCAAGGAGAAACGAGGACCATCATCAGGACGAGGGGGCTGGGGGCTTCCAGGAGCCGCGCGCTATCGCTTGCATCCTGGGCGGAGCTCAAGCCCCAGCCTCTCAATGCATCTTCAAGCAGTTTACCCTTGAAGTGAATGTAGTCCTCCCCAAGCTTGAAGCCACGCACCCTCTCAGGTGGTCAGCATGTGCCATCATGTTTAGCTCAGCGGATCAGCTCAAGTGCGCGGCCACAGCCGGAGTCCTCCCGATGCTTTGCTCCCCAATCATCAGCAACGTGCAAGTCACCAGGACTCTCGTCGACGGTGGGGCAGGGCTCAACGTCCTGTCCGTAGAGACATTCAACAATCTCCAAGAGCCTTACAATCAGCTTCAGCCAACCAAGCCTTTCTCCGGAGTCACCGATGGCTCCACGGTTCCGATTGGGCAAGTCCGCCTCCCTGTCACCTTCGGGGCGCGCAACAACTACCGCACTGAGCTCATCGACTTCAACGTCGCCCACATTCGCCTGCCATACAACGCCATCCTCGGGTACCCAGCTCTCGCCAAGTTCATGGTCGTGACTCATCATGGCTACAACGTCCCCAAGATGCCAGGAAGTGGTGGAGTCATCACGGTTCCTTGTGAAGAAAGAGACGCAGTGTGTTCCCTGGAGCGAGCTTTTCAGGTCGCATCACTTGAAGACCCAGATCGCGGGAGCGGGAGGTTCCCTGAGATCGCTCCCAAGAAGAAGAAGACATCGCCAGGCCCGACCCCTCAGGAGGCAGGCCCCTCAGGGTCTGCGCCTACTCAGGGGGCACCTCCTTCTGTCACATAGGAAGGCGCGCCTGGCGCCCTCCTCAAGAAAGGCTCGGGGGCTCCCTCCTGGAGGGCCACCGGCCTTGCTAAGGTCACGAGGGAGGTGCTTGGGCACCACTTGGAGGCGTGTTTCAAAGCATGCTTCCCTCGGGAAGGAACAAGGCAAGGAGGGCCAAACCCTCAGGAGTTCGTCAGTCAGATCACGCAGGAGTTGCAGGAGTCAAGAGTCATGAGTGGCAGCCGCCGCTTACCCGCCGCAGCTCCCCATCCAGGCGAGGATGGTGGGCTGCGCGTCTGCATCGACATCCTAGGGCTCAACCGAGCCGCCTCTCAGGACCGCTTCTGGCCCTCACACGTGGGGCGCTGCGAAGGCCCACCCTACAGCTACGTTTGCATGCCCTACGGCTTGCCGAACGCGGCCTCCACATACCAGCACCTCATGGGGAGCATCCTGGAGGCTCAGGAGGCCAGGCGTTCCGCAGTCCTAGCGGAGATGGAGATGGTCCATGAGGAGCTACCAGCGCCTCCGGAACCTCCCGAGGCTCCTGGGCCTAGGGGCTCGTGAAGATCGGCTTCCGCAGCCCACGACGTCTGCTACTTCAACACCCCTTCGTCTTCAACGCTATCAAGTGACATCCTTCAAGTTTCGTTTCCAGCTGGGAGCGCCCCCCAGGGCTGCATTATTCCCAAGCCGCGTGGGTCCGTCCCTGCAGCATGTATCCCCTTTTTACTTTATGTTCCTAGCTTACTTTGTTGGAGGCGCCCCTCGGGCTGCATCATCCCCAAGCCACTCGTGCCAGACCCAGTGATGTCTGCGTTCCCTGCATCTATCTAAATGAACTCGCTTCTTCGTGATTAACGTGCTTGACCTAGTTGCCCGCTCAACTGACACCAACCGATGGAGCTGCACCCCGACGGCACAACGCTTGCGCATGGGTTCGTCCCTGCAATGCCAAAAAACCTGAATGGCTGAGCTCTGGCCGCGGCAGCCCCGCACAGCGCCACCTCGTCAGGCCTTCAGTGCCTCATCACCTCTCCAAAGAAACCAATGGCTGACCGCCGCTTGTCATAGCGGATTCTTGTTCTTCTTGTGGTGGGCCTGCAGGATCCCTTCAAGGAGCAGCGCCGGGCGAGGCCCTCATGGCGTCTTCTTCACTCTCGTCCGCGCGAACTGCTTGCATGTTAAAGGCGGGGCACCTGAGCATCACGACTCATGGGCTCCTACTAGCTCTCCAGCCCTCATCCTATGGCCTTGTCCACGGCATCGCGACCTGGCATACCAGCGACAGCTGAGACCCGCTCGAGGGCCGGGACCCAAGGACGTAGAGAAGAAAGGGGTGCAAAGGAGAGAGGGAAGAGGCACGCGGGGACCTCGCCAGGCAACCCCTCACCGGCCGATGCGCGGACCTAGCGCCGCACCAGGAAGCGGTTCCTGACTCTCGAGATAAGTCACCCTCCAGAAACACTAGCTATCACAACACCGTCCCCGCATCCAATGCAATCTCGTGTTAGCGACGTCGCACTCCTTTCTCACCGAACGATGGCTGCTTGAGCACTAAAGGGGACCTCCTGAGCATCGCAACTCAGGGGCTCTTACTGGACCCCGGGCCGCTCACCTCCTGGCCTTAACCACGGCATCACGACCTGGCATAGCAGCGACGGCTGAAGCCTGCCTTGGGACCGGGACCTATCGGTGCAGAGCAGCGAGCCCTCGTAAGGTTTGAAAGGAAGAACTAAGCTAAGACGGAATAAGTATCTCGCACTACTTCACGACAAGGACTATATTAACAAACAGAACCACATGCATCTTACAAGCCCCCACGGGGAGCACTTTCCGATTCCTCGTAGGGAACAGAGGGAACAGGTCCTAGAGAACGCTAACCACATGTGCCTCCGCAAGAGACGCCATCATCAACAGTGGGCCGTCAGGCACCGACGCCAACCTCATCCAGATCAGAGGCGGCGGTGGCCTAACGAGCCCGTCCTGCTCCGATAGCGGCGCAGGCTCGGGGGCTCGTAGCTGTCATCGCTCGTCTCCGGAGTCGCGAAGAGCTCGGCGGAGTCGCTGGATCCTCCGGCGCCCCCGCCGCCTGAGGAGCCGCTGAGGGAGCGAACGTCGAGCCTGGTCCTCGCCGCGGCAGGGCCCCGACCACCTCTCTCAGGGCAGCACTCCAGCCGGCGTCCGTCCGCGTTGAAGAACTTGAAGAGCATCATGGAAGCACTGTCGTACTCCAGGTGGATCGCGAGGGCGCCCCTCGTCCTCCAGACCCGGGCGATCTCGCCCCAACCTCGAGTCATGAAGACTTTGCCCGGGGCAACGACCGCGACCTCCGCTTCGGTCGCGAGGGTGTTGCAGCCGGTGTGCTGCAACCAGAGCTTTAAGTATCCCCCTTGCGGCATCACGAAGGCGAAGGAGGGAGGAAGGCGAATCCAAGACTGAGGAGGCATGGCGGTGTGGAGCACAAACTCTCGGGAGGAGCCCTCGGCATGAACTCCAGGAGGGACAACGCGCACCATCATGACCCGCCGGCGTCGACGGCGGCGTTGTCCATGGCGCTCGACATCAACTCCTGCAGGGCCCTCAAGGTGGTCGTACAAAGGCAGCGGGAACCCTGGCGGCGGCCGCTCGCACCAAGGCCTCGACACCTCCTGCCGGGCGCCCTCGCCTCGACAGCATAGGGCTAGCCATTTCTTCGGCGGAAGCGGGTGGGGACCCTCTCGGGGAGCCTTTCCCTTCTCTTCCGCGGAAAACCGGCAGATCGTAGCCATTGCGATAAGGTGGAGCAAGGAAGGGGAAGAAGAAGAAGCAAGAAGAGATGGACTGGAAGGGCACGCGCCGTTCCGTACTTATAGCCGGAGGAGGCCAACCGCCGGCCTCCATGATCGCAGGTAATCATGACTTTCTTTGCATGCAGAGACTTGTCAATTCGTGCAATCGCCGAGGCGTCGTGGGGAAGCAGGGCCACCCATGACCAACCAACCGCCACGCGGCGCCCAAGGCCGCAGGCTATTAGGGCCCACGGCGCTTCGCACTTGCCCCTTCGCTTCTCTACTCAGCCAAGTTCGGGCACGCCTTGGGCCCGGGGGCTACTGTCGGCGTTCTGGGAACGGGGGTCCCCAGACTTGCCTGCCTGCGGCCTGTGGCGTGGCTCAAGGGGCGGCCCAGCACGACCCATCTTCATCAGCACGAGCTTAGGACCCTCGCGAGGGGCCAAGCCTCGCGGGCTGGACGACAGGGAGCTTCCTCGGGCACGGCCTCGTCAGGCTGGCTCGCGAGGAGGCGGAGAGATCAAGGCGGGGTACCTCACGAGGTGCCCATGACGCAAGCCATGACGACCAAGGGCGCCAGGCGGGCGCCAGCCCGTGCAGTTTCCTCCTTTCCTCTTTGGTGCAAAGGGAGCAAGCACAGGCGAGAGCATCAAGCAAAGGCATCCGTTGTGCAACAAGACCAAGACCGTCGCAACGGCAGGAAGGAAGTCATTGTGGAACCCAAGCCAGCGTCACCGCCAGAGCCTTTGACAGGCGAGGACCAACTTTAGTCAGGATAAGTGTACTAGATGTTCCCCTTCAAAATGGCCAATTGTTGGTACCCTTCCCGCTCAATATTTGGGAAGAGGCCCAGGGCCTTTGCCTATAAATAGGACTAGCCACCCACAAGGTAGAGGAGGATCACCATCGGAAAACCAGTAGGAAGAGCGACTGAACTCCCCCTAGCAGTTCATCACACCTACCAAGAACAGACCCTCGCGAGGTTGTTCTTCCTTGTATTGTTCATCATCAGCCCAAGAGGCAATCCACCACACCACAAACTAGAGTAGGGTATTACACCACAATGGTGGCCCGAACTAGTATAAACCCTGTGTCTCTTGTGTTGTTCCTTTCATAGCTTAGATCTTAGCGAGGCGGCGAGTTGTAGGTAGGCAGAGGGCGAGATCTCCGCACGCACCCCAGTGTTCGAACCTAGAGGGTCTGCCGGAACCCGAACTCCGATAGCGTAGATGGAAAGGGTGGATTCTTATCCCCTTATATGGGCGGCCGAAACTATGTGCCCCCACCAGCCTAGTAAAACCCTCTTATCTCCCAAGCGCCACGATTAATGGCGCGGTTGGGTTACGCACGCCCGTATTGATGAGAATCCCGGAATAAGGGGACACGATCTCTGCTTTGACAAGGCGTGCCAAGGAAACCGCCTCGCTAAACACGCTGAGGTGGGACAGTAAAACGATTCTAATAAAGGCTAGGGTGTGGCATGATGTCATGCTACAGAATATGTTAGCAGATTAGATTTGTGCGAATATTATTCTCTCTACGGTGGTATGTGGAAACTATTTTGCAGAGCCATACACTATCCTTGTGTTCAACATCTTCTATGAAGTATTCGGAGGAGGAACCCGCCTTGCAATGCCAAAGACAATTTGCACACCGGACTCGTCGTCATTGAAGCCTGGTTCAGGGGCTATTGAGGGAGTCCTGGATTAGGGGGTGTCTGGATGGCCGGACTATGACCTTCGGCCGGACTCCCGGACTATGAAGATACACGATTGAAGACTTCGTCCCGTGTCCGGATGGGACTTTCCTTGGCGTGGAAGGCAATCTTGGCGATACGATATGTGGATCTCCTCCCATTGTAACTGACTCTGTGTAACCCTAGCCCTCTCCGGTGTCTATATAAACCGGAGAGTTTTAGTCCGTAGGACGAACAACAATCATACCATAGGCTAGCTTCTAGGGTTTAGCCTCTCTGATCTCATGGTAGATCAACTCTTGTACTACCCATATCATAAATATTAATCAAGCAGGAGTAGGGTTTTACCTCCATCGAGAGGGCTCGAACCTGGGTAAAAACATAGTGTCCCTTGTCTCCTGTTACCATCCGCCTAGACGCATAGTTCGGGACCCCCTACCCGAGATCCGCCGGTTTTGACACCGACAGCTAGTTTGGAAGAAGAGGAAGAAGAGGAATGTTGTCCCGGAGACACCAAGTATGCTTATCATGAGCACATGGCTCTCGCGTCATGGCAATTTCGGAGCAAGAAAAACACAAGGCCCAACTTCAACAAGAACAACTCAAGTGGCACCAAGGGCAAGCAATGTGTGAGGACATGCTATAATTGTGGCAATGTGAGCCGCTTTGTTGCGGAATGCCCGTACAAGAAGAGGGAAGACAATGGAGGTAAGCTTATCTGAAAATACAAGGTCAAGTCCTTCCCCAACAAGAACAACTTCACCAAGAAAACTCCTCCCAAGGGGTTGGTGGCACAAGAAGAGTACAATGAGGATGATTATGATGATGATGAAGACGGTGAGACGGTTGCCATGGCCTTCGTTTCCATTGCAACAACTCTACGGGTATCCCTCTTTGACTCACCCAATGAGAACATCACCGCCAAGTGCCTCATGGCTAAATCCACCAACAAGGTAACCCCCAACATCAAAACCACCATCACTACTAATCCTTCCTTGATGGATTGCATTGATGAAAGTGAGGGGTCGAAGGGGGAAGAAAATGAATATGAGTATTTTATGAGTAAACTCAAGAGTAAATCCAATAAGCACTTCGTTGCTCTCTTGGAACAACTTGGTGAAGCCAATGACATGATCGAGGCTCACGAAGAAACCATCTCTAAGATGGAAGAGCATGGTTGTTATTATGCCGATGAGATATCAGATCTCTCTAATGCGCTTGAGGAAGAGCATGGTCATCGTTTGGCTCTTGAGGAGTCACATAGCGATGATCGTGCTAAATTAAAGAAAGATCTTTATCATGCTCTTGTTGTATCTCGTGTGCTCAATTCCGAGAAATCTAAACTTGGGGTTGACCATGCTAGACTCAAGGAGGAGTTTGACATACTTGACAAGGCTCACAAGGCATTGAAGAGTGCTCATGCAAGCCTCAAAGAGTCTCATGATCAACTCCAAGTGAAGCTAACTAAGGAGAAAGCCATGTTTCCTCATATGGTTTTAATTGATAATGCAAATGCTACTAACCCGTGTTGTAAGCATGTGCATCTTGTGGAGGAGAATGCCAAGTTCAAGGAGCAACTTGAGAAAGGCCTTGTGACGTGCATACAAGGAGAGCAGAACCTCAACGACCTTTTGAGCAATCCAAAGGAAGTTGTGGCCAAGGAGGGGATTGGGTTTGCACCCATGTCCAAGAAGAAGAAGAAGAATGACAAGACCACACAACCTCCTCCTCTCAACCAAACCTTTGTGCACGAGGGAGAGGGTACTCCTAAGGAGAAGAAGAAGAACACGAAGGGTGGCGGTGTCAAAAGAAGGGCAATGCCACTCCCTAAAACCGGCGATTTTAACCCTTCTTATGTGTTATACCATGCTAGTGATGGGCATGTTTATGCCAAATTTGTTGGTTCTTCTTATGAGTACATTGAATGGTCTATTTGGGTTCCTAAGACCCTTGTTGATAACATCAAAGGACCCATTACAAAATGGGTACCTAAAACCAAGCATTGATCTCTTGTAGGTGTTTGCTTCTGGTGGTGGGTCATGGTTGCTCGATAGTGGACCCACAAATCATATGACCGGAAGCAAGGACTTGGTGGTGGACGTGCATAAAGTTTCATCTATGCTCACGAATATCAAATGGGGTGATGCTTCATCTTCTAAGGTATTGGGGCTTGGCAAGGTTGTCATTTCTCATGATCTCACGATCTAAGTCATGCTTGTTGAGTCCCTTGCATACAACTTACTTTCCGTTCGTCAACTTGCACTCATGGGCTTTGCCACTTTCTTTGATATTGATACCATGGCCCTCTTGTGGAGCAAGACCCTTAAAGTAGCCTTTGTTGGGCATGTCGAGAATGGTCTTTATGTGATTAACTTTTTGGAGCGACCCACCAAGACCGCAACATGCTTAATGGCTAAAGTTGACGTGGGATGGCTTTGGCATCGCCGTTTAGCCCATGTCAATATGAGATCTTTGCAAAGTCTTCTCAAGGGGGGTAGTGTCTGTGGACTAACAAATATTTGTTTTCCCAAAGATCATGCTTGCAGTGCTTGTATCGAAGGAAAGCTACATGAGAAGGCTCACCCTCCCACGACTATCATCTACTCGAAGAGGCCCTTGGAGCTCCTTCACTTGGATCTCTTTGGGCCTCCATCCTTTGATAGTCTTGTCGGATTACAGTTCCGCAAACCCTTGAAAGGTTCAAACTCTGGGGGTGCGTGCGGAGATCTCAACCTACCCAGCCTGCGTACTCGCGATCCTCCTAGCCTAGCATGACGAGCTCGAAGATACCAAGAGACATGCAATTTATCCTGGTTCGGGCCACCTTGCGGTGTAATACCCTACTACAACGTTTTGGTGGATTGCCTCAAAGGGCTGAGGATGAACTAGTACAGTGGATGAACTGGCCTTAGGAGGTCAGGTGTTATTGAGCTCTAGAGAGCTGGTGGGATGTGAACCAGATCAGATGCAATCTGATCCCCCTCTATGGTGGTGGCTAAGTCCTATTTATAGTGGCCTTGGTCCTCTTCCCAAATGTTGGTGGGAAGGGATCCCACAACGACCGGATTTGAAAGGGGACAAGTAGTACAACTTATCCTCACAAAAGTGGTCTTTTCCTGCAAAACCCCCTGGTCGTGATGCTACGTTGGGCTCGGCGATGACCTCCGTCCTGCCGTCCTGGTGGTTTTGGTCTTGTTGCTCCAGAATGGAAACCTTTGGCTGATTCCTTAGGACTCTGCGCCTGTGGCTTGCCTCCCTTGCACCGAAGAGGAAACTGGGGCTCTACACTCACTGGCGCCCGCCTGGCCTTGGTCGTCATGGCTCACGTCAGCTGAGCCTCATGAGGTACACCTTGCATAGAATTCTCCGCCCCTCGGGAGCCAGCCTAAAGAGGTCGATCCCCTCGGGGATATTGGCGTTGTCCGCCTCGCGAGGCTTGGCCCCTCGCGAGGGTGTTGAGTTGTTGATGTAGAAGCTGGGCCGTACCAGGCCGTCGATGGAGCCACACGGTGGGCCGCAGGCAGGCAAGTCTGGATACCCCCATATCCAGAACGCCGATAGTAGCCCCCGGGCCCAAGGCGTGCTCGGACTTGGCTTCCGGGCCAAGCCAAAGGGAAAGTGCGGAGCACCGCGGGCCCTAACCACCTGCGGCCTTGATGACTCGTGTCGATTGATGGGATGTGGGCGTCTCCACTTCCCCACGCTGCCTCGGCAACTGTTCGACTTGACGGAACAATGCGGCATGTAGAAGATCATCATGGCGCGAGGTCGTGGAGGCTGGCGGTTGTCCTTCCTTGGCTATAAATGTGGGGGAGGGGCTGAGCACCCTGAGGGAGTCCTGGATTAGGGGGTGTCCGGATGTCCGGACTATGAACTTTGGCCGGACGCCCGGACTATGAAGATGCAAGATTGAAGACTTCGTCCCCAGTCCGGATAGGACTCTCCTTGGCGTGGAAGGCAAGCTTGGCGATTCAATATGAAGATCTCCTCCCATTGTAACCGACTCTGTGTAACCCTAGCCCTCTCCGGTGTCTATATAAACCGGAGAGTTTTAGTCCGTAGGACGAACAACAATAATACCATAGGCTAGCTTCTAGGGTTTAGCATCTCTGATCTTGTGGTAGATCAACTCTTGTACTACCCATATCATCAATATTAATCAGGCAGGAGTAGGGTTTTACCTCCATCGAGAGGGCCCGAACCTGGGTAAAAACATCATGTCCCTTGTCTCATGTTACCATCCACCTAGACGCACAGTTCGGGACCCCCTACCTGAGATCCGCCGGTTTTGACACCGACACCCCCCCCCCCGCTCATCTCTCCTTCATCTTCCTGCTGCCCGCTTCTTCTCCTTCTTCGTCTTTCTTCCATGGTGTCACCGAGGAGGTTTTCAGCGGCCGAGAAGGGGAAAGCTTCCAAGGAGGGACCAACCTCTCCGCCTCCCAAGAGTGACCGCAGCCGTCCCCGTAAGCACCCCGCGCCCCCTGCAGCGGCCCCTAGGGGGCGCGGACATGTGCCCCCTAGAGCTGTCGCTTCTCTTGGTGCCGACGGTGGCACCTCTTCTCACGGCGGGGGCCACCGGCTTCGGAGCAGCCCCCATGATGAGGGGAGGCGTGTCATGATCGTGCGCCCTCCTTAGCCGCGCTTCTCCCCGCTGGACGTGCTCCACGAGTTAGGGGTGTGGTCAGAGAGCTCGGCCGGCACCTTGCTCCGACTTTTGCGTTTCTTCACAGGCGAGCTTCCATCCTCGAAGCATGATGGCCTCTAGCTGCAGGCTGACGGCTGCTGCAGCAGAGCTTCGTGGGTTGAGACTGAGGTCGCCGCCTCTGGCAGCGTGGTGCTGACCCGTGGCTGGTAGACGTTCGCCCACGTGCGAGGCCTGGGCGGAAGGTGCACCCTCCACTTCAAGTATGATGGCCTGGCGAACCTCTACGTGAGGGTATTTAGGGAGGACGGACGCCGCGTGGGGTGCTGCCCATAGGATGGCAGCAAGGACGAGGGGTGGCAAAGGTGAGCTTGGCCTTGGTGGTGCGCGCTCCTCTTCTCGTGACGGCGGCTCTTCCTCGGATGAGAGCTCGACTAGTGGTGGCTACGGCCGGCCCCCATGCCATCGCGCTCGGGTCGAGGATGGTGGTGGTTCGTCCCGTCGCAGCGCTCCAGGGAAGCTGGAGAGGAGTCCGGCGTGAGTATGGGGGCCATCGAACTTGGACTCAAGACCGGCCGCGGCCCCAGGTCACCTATGGGGGAACTGGTGGAGCGCCGGGCCACCTTGAGGCGCTACTTGAGGATGCGGCGCTGGTGTCGGGTTCTTACGCCATCGGGTCTTCTTTGTTTATCCTTTCCTTTCTCCTGTAATTAAAAAAAAGATGGTGTACCCCGCCGGGGCGTGTAATGAATTATGGAAGTTATGGCCTTTATGCTATGCTTGCTATCTTGATGTGTGTTGTAATGTTTGCGCTCTGAGTAAGCCAGGATAGGAAAATTTAGCTTGATATGGATGCAATAGCTTTCCGCCTCGCGAGGACTTGGCTTCTGGCGCTCAACGAGGCCCCCTTCCTGGGGAGCTCGAGGTCACAGACCTCGAGAGACGCCTCGGGGTCTCAGGAGCTGCTGCGGAACCGCTGTAGGGCTGCTTTTAAAGGAAAAGGAAACCTGACAAGCACCTCACTCCTCCTTATGTGAGACCCCTGTCATAGATTAGCTCTGACTTAATGCACCGGGTCGTGCTACCTGGGGGATAGTGATGCCTGTGAGCTTGATCAAGGGCTCCTCGCGAGGACAAGGCCGAAGCACCAGGGCAGCGGGGTTCGGCGCGGTAGGCGTGCATGAGGGTAGGCCCAAGGCGCGCGCACGAGGGTAGGCCCAAGGCAGGCACACCTGCCTAGCCCCCACGCGCGAGGCGTGCAAGGGAGAGTGACGGGCAACTGCCACCTCTCTCCTGTCCTCAGGCCAAAAACAGACAAGCGGGAGGAGAAGAAATTAACTCGGCGAACCAAAACACGAAAGCACCAAATCCATTGAAAGATTGCTAAAAGACTGCAAGCTACTTGAGAAAGCAAATGAATAGCCGCGTCCAGCACCTAATCTAGTCTTCTCACCAGCGCGGAGCTAAGTGCTGCCACTAAAACATGGGAGGGAGCCCCCATGAGGCCCGAGGGCGGCTCTCAGGAGACTCTAGGGCGTGTACAACCCCACTCATTATTATGTGAGATTGTCACAAGTGGAGACCTTCACAGGCTGGAGCCTTTCTTCAGGGGTAGAACTTCCGAAGGTGCTGGATGTTCCAGGCGTTCTGGATGGGGACCCCGTCTTGTGTCTCCAGGCTTGCAGTGCCAGGCCTAGAGAAACGGGTAATCCTAAACGGGCCCTCCCACATGGGAGGGAGCTTGTGCAGCCCCTCCCTAGAGAGCACCCGCCTTAGGATGAGGTCGCCCACCTCTAACGTCCTGGAGCGGACGATGCGGCAGTGATACCGCCGCAGCGCCTGCTGGTATCTTGCTGCCCGGAGCGAGCCTTGACGATGGCATTCCTCCCCCAGCACGAGATCCATCCCCCGCGTGGCGTCCTGACGCACCTCGTCGAACGCCAGGACCCACGTGGAGCGATGCTTGACCTCGTGTGGGAGAACCGCTTCTGCTTCGTAGACGAGGAAGAACGATGTTTCTCCCGTTGGCTTGGTCGCGGTGGTCTGGATGGACTATAGCACGGACTGTAGCTCGTCGAGCCAGCCCCTGCCGCAGGCCTTGAGCTTCTTCTTGAAGGTTCTTGTCTTGAGGCCCCTCAGGACTTCGGCATTGGCCCGCTCAGCTTGGTTGTTGCTCCGGGGGTGTGCCACTGAGGCGTAGCATATCTTTGTTCCAAGTTTGGCACAATATGTTTTGAAAAGGTTGCTAGTGAATTGCGAGCCGTTGTCGGTGATAATGCACTTAGGAACCCCAAACCGGCTCACGATACCCTTTATGAACTTGATGGTCGATCCAGCTGGGATGGTGCAAATGGCTTCTACCTCCGTCCATTTGGTGAATTTGTCGATGGTGATGTAGAGGTATCGGTAGCCCCCTGGCGCTCGAGGGAACGACCCCAAGATGTCTAGTCCCCAGACCGCGAATGGCCATGTGACCGGGATTGTCTGGAGGCCCTGCACAGGCTGGTGAATTTGCTTGGCGTGGAACTGGCATGCTTCACAGGAACACGCCAGCTCTACGGAGTCGTTGAGCGCGGTGGGCTAGTAAAAGCTGCTACGGAATGCCTTGCCCACAAGAGTGCATGACGAGGAATGGTGCCCGCAGTCCCCACCATGTATGTCCGATAGCAGCTTAAGTCCCTGCTCCCTAGAGATGCATCGCAACGAAACGTCATTGGGCCTCTTGCAATATAACTCACCGTCCTGGATGCAGTACACAGTGGCTTGACGAGCCACGCGCTCGGCATCCTCCTCCTTCTCTGGCAAGGTCCCTTGAAGCAGGTACGCGTTGAACTCTTCAGTCCAGCACCCCTACTGAGGCTCGAGCACAAGCAGCAGGCGGGCCCCTATGGGATGGCCGCATGCTGGGGCGCCAGTCATAGTTGCCTGAGGCAGGTCCTCCTGAGGCAGTACTGGAGCCACGGGAGAGGGGGGAGCCGTAGATGGCTTGAAGAGCCACTCCTCAAACACGCCCGACTCCTGGGGGAGCCTTCGGGAGGCTCTCTTCGCGATATCATCCGTCTCCTTGTTCATCCCTCGGGGCACATGCTGCAGCTCCAAGCCCATGAACTGCTTCTCCATCTTGCGTACCTCTTCTAGGTATGCATCCATGTGCTCGTCCTTGGGCATGTACTCCTTGTTGCAGAAGTTGACGAGGAGCTGAGTATCGCCCTTGATGGTGATGCGCTTCACCCCCAGTGCCGCTGTGGCCCTGAGACCGCCGAGCAAGCCCTTGAATTCCGTGATGTTGTTGGAGACCTTCTCGCCCTGCTGGAAGCAGAGTTGTACCACGTAGTAGAGCTTAGCCTTGGTGGGTGAGATGAGGACGGCCCCTGCTCCTGCGCCTTTTCACGCAAACGCTCCGTCAAAGTACATGATCCACCCATCTGGTTCCTCATTCCCAAGTAAGAGGGAGCGGTCCTCGCTCACCCCGTGGCAGGGGAGGTCAGTCCACTGGGCCATGAAGTCAGCGAGGGCCGCACCTTTGATGACCCTGGTGGTGCTGAACTTGAGATGGAATGCCTGAAGCTCGATGTTCCATTCTGCAACTCGCCCGGCGGTGTTCAGGCTCCGGAGCACCCTCTCCAGCAGGTATGCCAAAATGACTTTGATGGGGTGGCCTTGGAAGTAGTGGCGCAGCTTTTGGGATGCAACGAGGAGCGCGAGCAAGAGCTTTTGAGGCATGGGGTAATGCACTCGTGCCTCCCTCAGCACCGTGTTGACGAAGTAGATAGGGTGCTCAACGAGGGGAGAGGCATCAGTGGAGTCTTGTTCTTCTTGAGGGCGCGGGTCTTCAGTGGTCTCACGAGGTCCGTCCTCACGAGCCCCCCCCCAGCTGTGGGGTCAATCGCAGCCTCGGGAGGGTCATCGACCACTGGGTTGGTCGAGGCCCCAGGCGTGTTGTCATAAGGGTGTTGTGCCTTGCTTGGAGGTTGAGCATCCTACTGAGGGTCCTTAGATGGCGCTCCTTCCTTAGCGCCACCAGGGCTGCACTGGCTAAGTGAGGGGTGGCTACCAAATAGAGCACCAAGGGCTCGAGAGGGCGTGGCGCCACCATCACTAGTGGGTTAGTCAGGTATCTCTTGAGGTCTTGAAAGGCTGCATCTGCCTCTAGGGTCCACTCGAACGGCTCCTTCCTTTTCATCAGCCTGAAGAACGGGAGGGCACGCTCACCCAGTTTGGAGATGAAGCGCCCAAGCGAGGTTACGCAGCCTGCCAGCTTCTGCATCTCCTTCAGGGTCTGCGGGGGCTCATCTCTTCTATTGCCTTGACCTTCTCTAGATTGGCCTCAATCCCTCTATGTGACACCAGGAAGCCCAGCAGCTTGCCAAAGGGAACCCCGAATACACACTTCTCGGGATTGAGCCAAAGATCCACCATGCGCAAATTGGCAAACGTCTCCTCCAGATCTTCTATGACGGTCTTGGCCTACCGAGACTTCACTACTATGTCATCAACATAGGCCTCTGCGTTTCTCCCGAGCTGCATGCCTGGGGTGATATGCATCAGCTGCTGGAAGGTAGCCCCGGTGTTCTTTTCCTCCTTTCTTGGGGACAACAACGGGGTTCGCCAGCCACTCCGGGTATCGTACTTCCTTGATGACCCCAGCGTCCTGCAGCTTGCGGGTTTCTTGGATGATAAATGCTTGCTTCTCGGTGGACTGGCGGCGGGCCTTCTGCGTCACCGGCCGTATGTCTGGGCATACCTTCATGTGGTATCTCGATTATTCCCCTCGGGACCCCAGCCAGATCTTTGGGCTCCCAAGAGAATACATCCTTGTTGGCGCGCAAGAAGTTGACCAACACTTTCTCTTGGTCCTCAGGAAGGCCAGCTCCTATGGTGAAGGTGGTGCTGGTTGTCCCCTCCTCACTGACCAGCACTTGCTTCGTCTCGGCTCGGTCTTGGGAGAACAATTGCTTCTTCTTGGCCGGCGCTGCTTCCGGGGCCCCAGGACCCCCTTTCTCATCATGTAGCGCGGATGCTGCCGACCTGAAGGCGAGCTTGAGGGTCTGCACCGCATCTTTGGTGTCCCCTGCCACCGTGAGGACACCGTTACTGCCAGGCATCTTCATGAGTTGTAAGCTGGGTGAGTTGCCGCCATGAACTTGGCCAAGGTCGGGTAGCCCAGGATTGCGTTGTATGGCAGGTCGATCCGGGCGATGTCGAAGTCGATGAGCTCGGTGCGGTAGTTTTCGCGGGTCTCGAAGGTGACGGGGAGGCGGATCTGCCCCAGGGGGCTAGTGGAGCCATTACCGACCCAGGAGAAGGGCTTGGTGGGGCGGAACCGGTCGGGGAGCACGTGCAGCATGCCGAATGTCTCCGCTGAGAGCACATTGAGGCCGGCTCCACCGTCGATGAGGGTCTTGGTGACCGCCACATTGCGGATGGTGGGGGTGCAAAGCATCAGGAGCGTGCCTGCTCCTGTCATGGCGGCTGGATGATCCTTGGGGCTGAAGGTGAGGTCAGCCTTGGGCGCCGCCCATCCCGGGGGAGCCCCCGAGGCTGCTTGTGCGGCACTTACTTGTCGGTAGAACTGCTTGATGTCGCGGTCGGAGGGTGGCGCCTGCGAGCCAACTAGGAGAGCTGCAACAACGGGGGGCACCGGTGTCACGAAGCATGCGAGGAAGAGGCCGCACAGCTCCTCGCAGGAGGCTACAGAGGACTCTGGCAGGTTGAGCAACCAGGCGCGTGGTGCGACTGAGGGAGTCCTGGATTAGGGGCTATCCGGACAGCCAGACTATACACATCGTCCGGACTATTGAAGCGTGAAGATACAAGACTCAAGACTTCAGCCCGTGTTCGGATGGGACTCTCCTTTGCATGGAAGACAAGCTTGGCGATCCAGATATTATATTTCCTTCCTTGTAACCGACTCCATGTAAACCCTAGCCCTCTCCGGTGTCTATATAAACCGGAGAGGATGGTCCTTAGAAGGCCGATCACAATTACAATCATACCATCATAGGCTAGCTCTTAGGGTTTAGCCTCTACGATCTCGTGGTAGATCTACTCTTGTACTACTCATATCTTCAATATTAATCAAGCAGGAAGTAGGGTTTTACCTCCATCGAGAGGGCCCAAACCTGGGTAAACATTGTGTCCCTTGCTTCCTGTTACCATCAGCCTAAGACGCACAGATCGGGACCCCCTACCTGAGATCCGCCGGTTTTGACACCGACATTGGTGCTTTCATTGAGAGTTCCTCTGTGTCGTCGCTTTGAGGCTTGATGGCGTCTTCAATCGTCAACAACACGGTCCAGGGCGAGACTTTTCTCCCCGGAAAAATCTTTGTGTTCGGCGGCTTCGCATTGCGGGCCAATTCGCTTGGCCATCTGGAGCAGATCGATAGCTACGCCCCTGGCCACCAGATCAGGTTCGGAAACCTGAACTACACGGAGGATATTAACGGAGACTTGATCTTCGACGGATTCGGCCCTGCGCCAGGAGCGCCGGACAGTCACGACAGGCACGGCCTAGACCTGTTGTCGGACAATGCTCGGAAAATCATCCCTGCAATAGCCCCGGATCTAAATCCAGAACATGTTGCGTTGCCCAAGGACGGAGGGGTAGACCTTGTCCCGTAGGTCGCACGCTCACCGGCGGTGGAGCCGAACACAGGTCTCACCTCTGTTGAGGCCTGTAACCCCGGGCACCCGGACTCGTATCCGGCTGTTGGTTCCGGTCCGCACACCCTCGAGCCAGCCGAGCCAGGCTGGGCTCCGGTAATGGAGTTTACTATTGCGGACATCTTCCAGCACTCGCCCTTTGGCGACATGATGAACTCATTAAAGTCTCTCTCTTTATCAAGAGGCTCTGGACCGAACTACGTCCGGCCTGAGTGGGAAGCAGGGGATGAAGGAATTCGCTGCCCACCCACCACCCACTTCATCGCCACGATCAATGATTTAACCGACGTTCTTGACCTCGACTCTGAAGACATCGACAGTATGGACGCCGATGCAGGAGAAGCTCCAGAATCTCTAGGGCGCGAGACTACTACCTTGTCACACGATATATACATGGTGGATATGTCACACTCCAAAAAATTTTGTTTTTGTTTTCAGCAAAAGCCTTGCTTGGTTTGAAGAAGGTCATTTAAATCCTTCCTAAACCTCTCTCTCTCAAAAAAAACTTTTTCCCTTGGCAAGGGCTTTGTTTTTTGTTGCATTCTCTGCAACCCTGGTATTTGGTTATTAAAGACCTTTCTTCTGAGTTTCCCTTCTCAAAACATTTCTTGGAATTTATTTTCTTTTAAAAAGAAAAGAAAACCCTAAAGATTTTGGAGCTACTCCTTTGTTTTGAACCATCCTTGGTTTTACCATGCCTCTTGTGGTAAATTCTCCCAAAACCCCTCCCTCCACTTTGGGGCAATCCAAACATTCTGTCCCAACAAGTTAAATCCATTTTTGGATTTTATTTCATTTATTTTATTTCCCAAAACAATTCTGTCATTTATTTTAAGCCTAGGTGATTTGCAAAGCAAGTGCCTAATTCCCTTTGAGTTTTGATCTCAAACCAACTCGTCTGGATAGTCTCTAGCACCCACAACCTAGAACCATCAAGATCCACTCTTTCTCTGTTCAAAAATTTCAAGTTTCAACCTTTGCAAGTTTGGACCAGATTCATCATTTTTGATGAAATTCATATTTTCCTTTCCCCAAACATTCCACCAAAATTCAGGCAGCCCCCAGGTACTTTGAGAGACCACCACACCAAAGATCAGCCCCAGATAAATTTTTCTCATGCTCGAATCATTTCATCAAACACTTGGCCGACACTGTTCCTGTGCACTTTCAGTAAAAATTCAGAGTTCAGAGTATCTTCAGTGTCGTTTTTCGTCAGTGACCTGTCATCGACCACCCGTGCACACTGGCGCGTTGCCCACAGCCCTTTCTCCCTGGCCAGAGCACCGCACGCCCGCTTGGACGGATGCAGGTGTCGGTGGCGGCGAGCATCGCCGACGCCGGCAGCTTCTGCGGTGGCAGATCCACCCGTGGCGGCGAAACGGAGCCAGCACCGGCTCGCTACGCCGTTCTGCACCGCCCAATGCTCCCTAGCCCTCCGCGTGGCTTCATGCATGCCAGTGCACACCGCAGCACCGTCGCCATGGCCCGGCAAGCACAGGGCGTGCCCTCTGCCGCTAACGGGCCCGCGCCGCCCCGTTCTGCCGAAACCAGCCAGCACGCCCGATCCAGCCAAGGTCAGATGCTAAATGGAGCCCGTGGACCTTCACGTCGATGATCAACCGCCTAATCTCCCTGACCAAGCACTGCGACGCCGTAACCATCGCCGGAGATCCCCGTTCTCAGCCACCGCCTCGGATCGCCTATAAAATGGAGCCCCGAGCTCGTTCTCGAGCACGCACCACCACTACACCCCACCAGTACCCCGCCAAGCCACTAGGAGGACCTCGAGGAGGTCTCCTCCCCCAACTCCGGCCGCCCTGATCCGCCTCGGCCACCAGCTCGATACACTCCTCGGGAACCCTCGCCGCCCAAAGGTCATCAGTAGCCTCCTCGGGAACCCAGTGATCTAACCCCGACTCCAATTTGACCTCCGTAGCCCTCCCCGACGAGATCCAACTCCACCCGAGCCGCCGTCCGCCGGAGCAAGGACCGCCGCCGACGTGGTGCTTGCCAAGGACCACCACCACCACCCACCGATGCAGAAGGACACCCTGAGCATGTAGGTACTCTCCGATCACCCTAAATCGCCGTGGATCGCCGCCGGCGATCACCGCAGCTCTCGGGCGCCGACAAGCCCTGTTTCTCCCCTTTGAAAATTTAAACCTGACGGGTGGGACCCCCTCGTCAGTATTTGCTTTTTTCGAATTGTTTTCTGTTTTATCAGTTGACCACGTGGAAACTTTCTGTTTCGTTACAGATGAGTCCCTGGTTTCAAAACCTTTATAACTTTTAAACGGAAACTGATTTTTGATTGATTCTTTTTCTGTCATCTTTATTTTTCTGTCTAGTTTTTTGTCATAATTATTTGAAAAATATTTGGAACACTTTTATATGCACTCGCGGTATTTATGTTAAGTGCATATTTTTCTTATAACGTAGATACCGGAGGAGGTGACGGAGCCGCGAACTTCGCCAAGTTAGACTCCGACTATTCCAAACCAGGAAAGCATGTTTGAACTTTTGATATGATGAGTGGTTGTTGCATGTTTGCATTTAGTAGTTTCATGGCATGTTTATGAGCATTTCGTTAAATGTTATATTTCATGCAAAGATGAGGCAAGTGAGTTTCGAAAATCCATATGTTGTTGGATACAAGCTTGCATGGCCATGTGATGGCATGAGAATGGGTAAGATGGCAGTGTTGTAGCATGCCAGTCTTATGCCAGACCATTTGACTTCAGTATCAACGTGAATCAGGTCACGTTCCCATTCGTTTTCCTTCTTGTACTACCATATGTTTTCCGCAAGGAATATGGCTTAGTAAGTTGCAAACCGTTTTCCTGGTACACACCAAATAGAGAGGCTGTGATGAGGGTTCCATGGCCCTGGATTAAAGCCCGTCATCCGGTCAGGGGGCATGGGTGTTTCCGGTTGGGACCGAGAGGGGGGCACCGCTTAGAGCGCGCGTATAGAAATTTGATCCCATGCTATTCGAGGTTGTGACCTCCCCGTCTCAAAGTTTTTCTTGGACGTTGTCTAGGGTGATTCCTAGCATCGTGAGGTGGAATGGGTGTGTACTGGTTAGATGTGTTTCTACCAAAATACCGTAAACAGAACTAGTCTTTCGTGACTATGGAAATCCGTTGGCAGTGGACAATTAGTACAAACTCTGCAGAGTCAAAAAAAATCCTTTGAATCATCTTGTACATGTCCAAGTACTATGTTCATCTTATCTTGTCAAATGTTAGTCCCAGTGACAAAACTCCAGTGAACCACATGAGTGTTAAGTCCGGTTAAAAGTTTATTCTTGTGGATGGACTAACCTGTTATTTACTTTTGATATAAGCCCTTTCAGTGATGTCGCTTAGACGTCTGACTGTGGCACACTTGTTATTTACTTTTGATATAAGCCCTTTCTGTGATGTCGCTCAGACGTCCGACTGTGGCACACTTGTTATTTACATTTCATATAAGCCCTTTCTGTGATGTCGCTCAGACGTCCGACTGTGGCACACTTGTTATTTACTTTCGAGATAAGCCCTTTCTGCAATGTCACTCAAGCGTCCGATTATGGCACTCTTGTTATTTACTTTTGATTAAGCCCTTTGTGTGATGTCGCTCAAATGTCCGACTATGGCATGCTTGTCATTTACTTTTCAATATAAGCCCTTTATGTGGTGTCGCTTAGATGCCCGACTGCGGCATGATTATTTATTTGTTTACCTTTTGAGGCGTCGCTCCAGACACCCGATCGGTCTTCAGTTGTTTGTTGGGATTTCGGGAGGACTACCACCCGACTTCCTCTTTACTGATCATGTCGTGCAAACATTTATCATTTGAATGAGCATTATTATTTTTGCTCATGACGCATTCACGCATGCATTTGTTATATCTTTTGTCCGAACTGTCTTGCGAGTACTTTCAAAGTACTCACATGGCTTGTTGATTTGGCCATATGTTGATGAAGGCGATCTCATGGATGAAGAGTTCGATAGCGAGTCCGACGCCTAGAGGAGTCCCAGTCAGTCCTGTGTGATCCTTGATTTGGTCACTGTATTATATCCGCTTCCGCTACCCCAGAAATAAATTCATCGAGCCTCACCTCGACGCTCGATGAGCTGCCAGTTTAGGAGTCAAGTTATCCACCACCACTTTTATCTTGAGTTAGTAGCATGTCACCACACCCCCGTGTCATAACCGCCCTTATGTACAATACGGCGTGTTTGTAATAAATTGTTGAGCAACCTCAGCTCAATCCTGTAATATATTTGATGCTACTGGCCTCCTGTATTCAAGTATTTGTCTACCAGTAAGGATAACTCTTCCTATACTGGAATCAAGAGATCGATTTCTCAATAAGTATTTTATTGAAAAACCGGTCGTGACAAACTTGGTACCAGAGCCAGGCTGACTGTAGGAAACCACTAGGTGCGATCGCTAATAGGTTATTAGCATAGTAGAGTTCATTCATATTTTTACAAATGTAGTCATTTTCTGACAGTCAGCATAAATTTATGATCTGACCATTCAGAATTTTTGCCTACTTTTGTAGATGGCTGGCAATGACTGTGAGTCACAGGTGTTCGCCAACGTGCCTGAGGGGTTCGTCAAGCTCCTCTCCTTCATCGTCCAGGTCGCGATGGGGCCATCAGTGCGCCCAGTCTTCACACTCTACCCACACAAGATCAACGACAGTCTGACCATGCACCAGGCCACGGTGCAATTCAAGGGAGGGCGTGTTGAGTTACGCCGCTTCCGGTTCTTGGGGAGAGCCATGCCTACGGAGAGGCATGCTATGCAGATGGCTGCCCGTGAGGCGATAGCTCGTCTCCGGGATGTTCTTCCTTCAATGAAGACTCGTCGCTACCGCTACCTTCCATGCCACATGCCATACACCTGTCATTACTCATTCGCTTGCCCAGAGGAGAGCGAGACGAGGCCTTTGAGATGCTTGTCGAGTACCTCCGAGCTCTGGAGGCAGCCTTCGACAGCATGGTGGACAACCTTGTAGCTGCCCGCATGGACTCAGTCCATGGCTGTGCTGCCAACAGGAGGGAGCTACTGCACACCGCTCCACCGTTGACTTTCATCTAGTCCTCGGCATCTCATTCACCTACCATTCTCGCCACTGCTCGTCACCTGCCTACCACCGAGGAGTTCAACCAAGTCATTGCACCCACTCCAGTTCGTTCTACACCACCTATTGCGCCCACTCCTATTCATGTTACTCCGCCTATGGCACCCGCTCCACCAGCTCAGCGCAGCGCTTCACGTCTGGAGCCTATTAGCAAGGAGGAAGTTGAGTCCCCCGCCTCACTACGCCTCACCCTCCGACTGAGTACGCTTAGCCGCCATGCGATGTGCCGACTTGTGCTATATGTTTATATGTACATAGGTTGTGAGAAGTAGCTTGTTCGCACATCATGTAGGGTTTGGAGAAGTGCACTAGCCTAAATAACATGTCAGGAATATGTACGCATATCCTGAGTGATGTATTATTACTGCTTGCGTGTAAGATGTGTAATAGTCCTTCTCCGTGCGAAATTGTTTATTTTTCTTGAAAAATTCTGGAGCTTTTAAAATTTCCGTATTTGTGAATTTATTGTCTGTTGCGACTCAATTTCATTTCTTACAAGTTTTACAAAATATATCCCCAGAGTGAAAGATGTCTCGTCCTTGGACGTGCTCCATGCCAATTCCGCCAGAGGAAAATTATGGCACACCACCAAACAACAATTTCACACAGGGGCAGTCAAGTCAACAGGACAGTGAAACAACATTTACCCAAGTATGTCGCCTTTATGAACAGAGTCAGCAACAACATCAGGAAATGATGAACCAAGTCATCAATATGGGAAATCACCGTGGACAGCATCAACAGCAATCCAAGTTGTCTGAGCTACAGAAGACGCGTCCCCCAACATTTTCTCATACTGACAAACCTCTTGAGGCCGACGACTGGCTTCGAGACATGGAAAGAAAATTAGTTATTGCACAGTGTTCAGACCGTGAGAAAGTACTATATGCACCGCACTATCTCACTGGAGCAGCTGCATCATGGTGGGAAAATTTCCTACACATGCACCCCAACGAAAATGAAATAACCTGGGAGGAATTCAAAGAAGGTTTTCGTGGGGCACACATTCCTAAAAGTGTTATGAAGATCAAGAAGAGAGAATTTGATGACCTCAAACAAAGGACCATGACGGTGTCAGAATACAACAGCCAGTTTACTCTGCTGTCTCGCTACGCCAACGAAGAGCGTATGACTGAAAGCAAGAAGATGGAAAAATTCTTGGAAGGCCTGGCACCCGCGCTTAGATGCCAGTTGGTTGTGCACACTTTCCTAGATTTCAAGACACTGGTGGATAAGGCGATTACCTTGGAAAATGAGCGACGCAGCTTGGAGGATTTCCGCAAACGCAAAAGGAACCAGACTGCTCAGGCTCGAAACCACCGAAGCTAGACGGATTTTCAGAAAGGTGGGACACACAAACCCATGACGAATATTTCATGCCCAATCAAGAATTTCCATGCAAGGGACAAGGAGTTCACATATCGCCCAGGCGTTACTTGATGCGCTTGTGGAGAAGAAGGGCACTATGCCAAGCAGTGCCCCAAGCCAAGGAACTCAACCCCAAAGCCTAACAATAGTGGCAATAATTCAGCACCCAAGCGAAACAATTTCAACCCCAATAACAACCACAGGAAGGGTCATCTAAACCACGTGACCAAAGAGGAAGCACGGAACGCCACAGATATCGTACTCGGTACATTCCCTATCAACACAATACCTGCCATGGTTTTGTTTGATTCTGGAGCTTCTCACTCATTCATTTCGAAGAGTTTTGCTTTGCAAAATAATATTTCGATGCTTCCCTTGGAAAAATCCATGATCATCAAATCCCTTGGGATTAAGCAAGTGACTCAGAGTTACTGCCATGGTGTGGTTATTGAATTTGAAGGATTGAAGTTTTACGCCAACCTTATTGTACTGGAAAATAAAGGACTGGATGTCATCCTAGGGATGGATTGGTTAACCACCAACAAAGGTTTTATTGACTGCTTCAACCGGACCGTAATTCTCACCCACCATCACGGGAAGACAATAAAGGTTTCAGCCAAAGAAAGACAAATATCTCGGCAACCGAGGTTAAACAAGGTGGACGTTTCTGAGTTAAGCAAGGTTCCAGTAGTGTGTGAATTTCCAGACGTATTTCCCGAAGAACTACCAGGCATGCCACCAGACCGAGAGATAGAATTCAGCATTGAGCTAGCACCCGGAACCGCTCCAATTTACAAGAAACCATACAGAATGGCACCATCCGAGTTGGTAGAATTGAAGAAGCAAATAAAAGAATTATTGGACAAAGGATACATATGAGCCAGTTCCTCACCTTGGGGTTCACCAATTTTATTTGCCAAGAAAAAGGATGGGACACTGAGATTGTGTATAGACTATCGAGCACTTAACATGGTCACAATCAAGAACAAATACCCAATGCCACGGATAAATGATTTATTTGATCAGCTCGCTCAGGCCAAAGTTTTCTCAAAAATTGACTTAAGGTCGGGATACCATCAATTAAAAGTGCGAACAGAAGATATCCCCAAGACAGCCTTCACCTCAAGATATGGACTGTATGAGTTCACAGTAATGCCATTTGGACTAACAAACGCCCCCGCATATTTTTCTCACCTCATGAACAAAGTATTTATGAAGTTTATGGACAAGTTTGTTGTGGTATTCATCGATGATATTCTGATATACTCCAAGACACCAGAGGAGCACGCTGAACATCTCAGAATTGTACTAGGAGAACTCAGGAAACATCAACTGTACGCCAAGTTCAGCAAATGTGAATTTTGGCTAAGACAGGTGGGTTTTCTGGGCCACGTACTGACCCAAGAAGGTATTGCAGTAGACCCGGAAAAGGTCAAGGCCGTACTTGGCTGGAAACCACCAGCCAGCGTAACGGACGTACGAAGTTTCTTGGGAATGGCAGGATACTACCGAAGATTTATTGAAAGATTCTCCATCATAGCAAAGCCAATGACGCAGTTACTCAAGAAAGACAAGAAGTTTGAATGGACGGAAGCTTGTGAGAAAAGCTTCCAAGAACTAAAAAGGAAATTAACAACATCACCAGTATTAATTGAGTCAGACATACACAAGAATTTTGAGGTGTATTGTGACGCATCCCGGAAGGGCCTCGGATGCGTATTGATGCAAGAAGGCAAGGTAGTTGCGTATGTCTCCAGAAAACTTCGCAAGCATGAAGAAAATTATCCTACTCAAGACCTGGAGTTGGCAGCTGTCATCCATGCACTCAAACAATGGAGACACTTTCTACTTGGAAATCGTTGTGAAATATACACAGACCATAAGAGCCTCAAGTATATTTTCACACAGCCGGAACTCAATTTACGACAACGACGCTGGTTGGAATTAGTGAAGGATTATGATGTTGGAATCCACTATCATCCAGGAAAAGCAAATGTAGTGGCAGATGCCCTTAGTCGGAACCCCAGCTCGGGCAACGACAGCATACCAAATTTAAGACCAGAATTTCAGCAGGAATTTGCCAAACTCAACCTAATAATGGTCACCGAAGGCAGTGTGTTGAATTTGGAAATACAGCCTACTCTGATTGAAAAGATTAAGGAGGCTCAGCATGGACACCCCAGCATTGATGGCATAAAAAGAAAGTGAGTTTGGGCAAGGCCTCAGAATTCAACATAGACGAGCAAGGAATATTGTGGTACGGAGATAGACTTTGCGTACCAAATATCGAAGGACCTCAAACAGCAGATTCTAGCTGAAGGCCACACCGCTCCGTATTCAATCCATCCTGGAGGAACAAAAATGTACAAGGACCTTCAGGAAATTTTTGGTGGCACGGTATGAAAAGGGACATAGCCACATTCATTGCATGCTGTGATTCTTGTCAACGCATCAAGGCCGAGCACCAGAAACCAGCCGGACTATTACAGCCAAACAAGATACCCGAGTGGAAATGGGACGAGATTGGAATGGATTTTATTGTTGGGCTACCTCGGTCACGACACGGAAATGATGCCATATGGGTCATCACCGACAGATTAACTAAGGTGGCACATTTTATCCCGGTGAAGTCAACTCACACCACTCAGAAGCTTGCCCGGCTTTATCTTGCCCGTATCGTCTGCCTGCATGGAGTCCCAAAGACTATAATATCTGACAGAGGCACACAATTCGTCTCTCGGTTTTGGGATCACCTACAACAGGCACTAGGTACTCAACTAGCATTCAGTACCGCATACCACCCCCAGACTGATGGACAGACCGAACGCGTAAACCAAATTCTAGAAGACATGCTGAGAGCATGTGTCCTCACCTATGGGACAAGTTGGGAAGAAAGCTTGCCATACGCAGAGTTCGCATACAACAACAGCTACCAGGCCAGCCTACAAATGGCACCATTTGAAGCTCTGTACGGGCGAAGATGACGTACACCGCTAAATTGGTCAGAAACCGGAGACAGCCATATCTTCGGCCCAGATATGCTCAAGGAGGCCGAGGAAAAAGTTAAGATGATTATGGATCGACTCAAGACCGCTCAAAGTCGACAAAAGAGTTATTACGATAGAAAGCATCGGGGAATCAGTTTCGAACCCGGAGAGTTTGTGTACCTACGAGTATCTCCTATGAGGGGCCTGCAACGATTCAAGGTTAAAGGAAAGCTAGCACCAAGATTCATCGTACCATTCTGTATAGTGGCCCGAAGAGGCACGGTAGCCTACCAGCTAGACTTACCCGAAGAATTATCCGATGTCCACGACGTGTTCCACGTCTCGCAGTTGAGGAAGTACGTAAGCAATCCAGAGAAGCAAGTATCCCATGAAAACATTGACGTGCAACCAGACCTCACCTACCGGGAGCATCCAGTAAAAATATTAGAGGAGTCTGAAAGGAGGACCCGATAGAAAACCATCAAGTTTTTCAGAGTTCAGTGGAGCAATCATACCAAAAAATGAAGCAACTTGGGAAAGAGAGGATTTGCTTCGGACAGAGCACCCACACCTGTTTGAGGATCAGCTGAAATCTCGGGGACGAGATTTTTCCTAAGGGGGTAGGTGCTGTGACACTCCAAAAAAATTTGTTTTTGTTTTCAGCAAAAACCTTGCTTGGTTTGAAAAAGGTCATTTAAATCCTTCCTAAAACCTCTCTCTCTCAAAAACTTTTTCCCTTGGCAAGGCTTTGATTTTTGCATCCTCTGCAACCCTGGTATTTGGTTATTAAAAACCTTTCTCTGAGTTTCCATTCTCAAAAACATTTCTTGGATTTTACTTTCTTTTAAAAAGAAACCCTAAGGATTTTGGAGCTACTCTTTTGTTTTGAACCATCCTTGGTTTTACCATGCCTCATGTGGTAAATCCTCCCAAAACCCCTCCCTCCACTTTGGGGCAATCCAAACCTTCTGTTCCAACAAGTTAAATCCATTTTTGGATTTTATTCCATTTATTTTTCTCCCCAAAACAATTCTGTCATTTATTTTAAGCCTAGGTGATTTGCAAAGCAAGTGCCTAATTCCCTTTGAGTTTTGATCTCAAACCAACTCCTCTGGATAGTCTCTAGCACCCACAACCTAGAACCATCAAGATCCACTCTTCCTCTTTTCAAAATTTTCAAATTTCATCCTCTGCAAGTTTGGACCAAATTTGTCAAATTTGGTGAAATTTATATCTCCTCTTCCCCAAAAATTCTACCAAAATTCAGGCAACCCCCAGATGCAATGAGAGGCCACCCCACCAAAAATCAGCTCAAGGAAAATTCCCCACATGCCAAAACCATTTTGTCGAACACTTGGCCGGCACTGTTCCTGTGCACTTTGAGAAAGTTCAGAGTTTGCAGTGTCATTTTTCGTCAGAGTGTTGTCACTGATCACCCGTGCACCCTGGCGCTTTGCGCACGGCCCCTTCTCCCTGGCCAGAGCACCGCACGCCCTCTTGGACGGACCTAGGTGTCGGTGGCGGCAAGCATCGCCGACGCCGGCAGCTTCTGCGGTGGCAGAGCCACCCGTGGTGGCCAACGGAGCCAGCACCGGCTCGCAACGCCATTCTGCGCCGCCCAATGCTCCCTAGCCCTCCGCGTGGCTTCTTGCATGCCTAGCGCACACCGCAGCACCGTCGCCGTGGTCTGGCAAGCACAGGGCGCACCCTCTACCGCCGACGGGCCCGCGCCGCCCCGCTCTGCCGAAACCAGCCAGCACGCCCGATCCAACCAGGGTTAGATGCCAAAACGGAGCCCGTGGACCTCCACGTCGATGATCAACCGCCTAATCTCCCCGACCAAGCACTGCGCCGCCGTAACCATCGCGGGAGATCCTCGTTCTCGGCCACCGCCTCGGATCGCCTATAAAAAGGAGCCCCGAGCTCGCTCTCGAGCACGCACCACCACTGCACCTCACCAGTACCCCGCCAAGCCACTAGGAGGACCTCGAGGAGGTCTCCTCCCGCAACTCCGGCTGCCCCGATCCGCCTTGGCCACCAGCTCAATCCACTCCGGTGAGGCCATCCCCGACGCCCAAACCTCATCAGTAGCCACCTCGAGCACCCAGTGAGCTAACCCAAGCTTCCAATTTGACCTCCGCAGCCCTCCCCGACGAGATCCAACTCCACCCGAGCTGCCGTCTGCCGGAGCAAGGACCGTCATCAGCGTGTTGCTCGCCGACGACCACCACCACCACCCACCGACGCGGAAGGACACCCTGAGCACGTAGGTACTCTCCGATCATCCTAACTCGCCGTGGATCGCCGCCGGCGACCACCGCAGCTCTCGGGACGCTGACGAGCCCTGTTTCTCCCCTTTGAAAATTAAACCTGACGGGTGGGACCCCCGCATCAGTGTTTTCTCTTTTTTCGAATCGTTTTCTATTTTATCAGTTGACCCCCTGGAAACTTTCTGTTTCATTACAGATAAGTCCCTGGTTTTAAAACCTTTATAACTTTTAAACATAAACTGATTTTTGATTGATTCTTTTTCTGTCATCTTTATGTTTTCTGTCTAGTTTTTTTGTCATATTTATTTGAAAAATATTTGGAACACTTTTCTGTGCACTCGCGGTATTTACGTTAAGTACGTATTTTTCTTATACCGTAGATACCGGAGGAGGTGACGGAGCCGCGAACTTCGCCAAGTTAGACTCCGACTACTCCGAACCAGGCAAGCATGTTTGAACTTTTGATATGATGAGTGGTTGTTGCATGTTTGCATTTAGTAGTTTCATGGCATGTTTATGAGCATTTCGTTAAATGTTATATTTCATGCAAAGATGAGGCAAGTGAGTTTCGGAAATCCATATGTTGTTGGATATAAGTTTGCATGGCCATGTGATGGCATGAGAATGGGTAAGATGGCAGTGTTGTAGCATGCCAGTCTTATGCCAGACCATTTGACTTCAGTATCAACGTGAATCAAGTCACGTTCCCATTCGTCTTCCTTCCTGTACTACCATATGTTTTCCGCAAGGAATATGGCTTAGTAAGTTGCAAACCGCTTTCCTGGTACACACCAAATAGAGAGGCCGTGATGAGGGTTCCATGGCCCTGGATTAAAGCCCGTCATCCGGTCAGGGGGCATGGGTGTTTCCGGTTGGGACCGAGAGGGGGGCACCCCTTAGAGCGCGCGTATAGAAATTTGATCCCATGCTATTCGAGGTTGTGACCTCCCCGTCTCAAAGTTTTTCTCGGACATTGTCTAGGGTGATTCCTGGCATCGTGAGGTGGAATGGGTGTGTACTGGTTAGATGTGTTTCTACCGAAATACCGTAAACGGAACTAGTCCTTCGGGACTACGGAAATCCGTTGGCTGTGGGCAATTAGTACAAACTCTGCAGAGTCAAAAATCCTTTGAATCATCTTGTACATGTCCAAGTACTGTGTTCATCTTATCTTGTCAAATGTCAGTCCCAGTGACAAACTCCGGTGAACCACATGAGTGTTAAGTCCGGTTAAAAGTTTATTTTGTGGATGGACTAACCTGTTATTTACTTTTGATATAAGCCCTTTCTGTGATGTCGCTCACACATCCGACTGTGGCACATTTGTCATTTACTCTTGATATAAGCCCTTTCTGCAATGTCGCTCAAACGTCCGACTATGGCACACTTGTTATTTACTTTTGATATAAGCCCTTTCTGCGATGTCGCTCAGATGTCCGACTCTGGCACACTTGTTATTTATTTTTGATATAAGCCCTTTCTGCGATGTCGCTCAGACGTCCGATTGTGGCACTCTTGTTATTTACTTTTGGTTAAGCCCTTTCTGTGATGTCGCTCAGACGTCCGACTGTGGCACGCTTGTCATTTACTTTTCTATATAAGCCCTTTATGTGGTGTCGCTTAGATGCCCGACTGCGGCATGATTATTTATTTGTTTACCTTTCGAGGCGTCGCTCCAGACTCCTGATAGGTCTTTAGTTGTTTGTTGGGATTTCGGGAGGACTACCGCCCGACTTCCTTTTTACTTATCATGTCGTGCAAATATTTAGTATTTGAATGAGCATTATCATTTTTTCTCATGACGCATTCATGCATGCATTTGTTATATCTTTTGTCCGAACTGTCTTGCGAGTACTTTCAAAGTACTCACCTGGCTTGTTGATTTGGCCAGATGTTGATGAAGGCGATCTCATGGATGAAGAGTTCGATAGCGAGTCCGACGCCTAGAGGAGTCCCAGTCAGTCCCGTGCGATCCTGGATTTGGTCACTGTATTATATCCGCTTCCGCTACCCCAGAAATAAATTCATCGAGCCTCACCTCGACGCTCGATGAGCTGCCAGTTTAGGAGTCAAGTTATCCACCACCACTTTTATCTCGAGTTAGTAGCATGTCACCACACCCTGTGTCATAACCGCCCTTATGTACAATATTGGCGTGTTTGTAATAAATTGTTGAGCAACCTCAGCTCAACCCTGTAATATATTTGATGCTACTGGCCTTCTGTATTCAAGTATTTGTCTACCAGTAAGGATAACTCTTCCTATACTGGAATCAAGAGATCGATTTCTCAATAAATATTTTATTGAAAAACCGGTCGTGACAGGATACACCCAAGAAGGACGACAACGATAATCCGGAAGATAAAACACCCAGACAAAAGCCAAAACGGCGGCGCAGACGCCGCTCAAAGTCCAGCAATAGTAAAAATAGCGACAAGAGCGCAAAAAGGATTGACATACCAGTAAGTCCCGAAGGCAGTAACGACCACATGGACCCAGCGATGGAGCAGGACGATCCAGGTCACGCCAAACCGAGTTCGGAGCAAACACCCGATCAAATGATCAGGAGGGACGAGCTCATGAAACCGCCGCAGAACAGGAAGACAGTCCGGATGACGATGCATTCATCATTCCGGACGAACAAGTGGAACGAGACAACCTCCACCGAAAGCTTATGGCCACATCAAGAAGTCTAAAGAAGCAGAAGCAACAGCTCAAAGCCGCACAAGAAAAGCTCAGTCGTAGATGGAATAAAGTGCTAGACACTGAAGAAAGATATGGCGATGATCGCCATACCAAAAGCTATCCAAAGCGCAAGCTACGGCCAGAATTCGACGACGAGGCCGTTCCACCAAAGAATAATACGACCAGGAGACTAGACGTACCGCTCCACAACCGCAACAGAATGGCTACTGACTCCGCTCATGACCTGCTTGAGCATCTGGACAAGAAAGCCGACGCAGCCAGGTCCATCTATGGATCTAAAGGACACACCCCGGCGAGGGACTATGGTCCCCCAAAGGCTCATATAAGCCAAATACCAGTTCGGAATAAACTCCGGATACAAGAATAGCCGAACACATGCCATGGCGCGTCCAGATACAGAGGGGCCGCTCACCCCCTGTGCTTCACCGAAGAAGTACTGGACCATGAATTCCCACAAGGTTTCAAACCTGTGAACATAGAGGCATATGATGGAACGACATACCCAGGGATCTGGATCAAGGATTTTATCCTGCATATTCACATGGCTCGTGGGGATGATCTACACGCCATCAAATACCTTCCCCTCAAGCTGAAGGGACTAGATCGACACTGGATGAAAAGCCTCCCTAAAAACTCAATTGGGAGTTGGGAGGAACTAGAAGACGCTTTCAGGGCCAATTTTCAAGGGACTTATGTCCGGCCTCCGGATGCAGACGATCTAAGTCACATAATCCAACAGCCCGGAGAGTCCGCCCGCAAGCTTTGGAACAGATTCATCACTAAGAAGAATCAAATTGTCGATTGTCCGGACGCCGAGGCCTTAGCGGCATTCAAACACAGCATCCGCGACGAATGGCTCGCTAGACACCTCGGCCAAGAAAAGCCAAGGACAATGGCAGCCTTAACAAGCCTTATGATCCGCTTTTGCGCGGGTGAAGATAGCTGGCTAGCCCGTAAAGGCACCAGCGACCCTAGCATGTCTGAAATAAGGGATGGCAATGGGAAGCCACGGCGTAATAAACACAAACGCCAAAGCAAGGAAGGGAGCCCGGATAACACAACGGTTAATGCCGGATTCAGGGGCTCTCAACAAAAGAAGCCATTTAAAGGCAGTAGAGGGGGACCGTTCGGTCTGAACAAAGTCCTGGACAGACTATGCCAAATTCATGGTACCTCGGAGAAACCTGCAAAACCACACCCATAGAGAGTGTTGGGTCTTCAAGCAGGCCAGCAAATTAAATGCCGTACACAAAGGGAGGGAAACACCAAGTGAAGACGAGGACGAGCCTCGCCAGCCAAACACTGGGGGACAGAAAAAATTCCCGCTAGAAGTTAAAACAGTAAACATGATCCACGCGACTTACACATCCACGAGAAGGCATGAACGTGCGTTCAGAGACGCGCACGTTGTAGAGCCCATCGTACCCACATATGACTACTAGATGTCTTGTCCAATCACTTTCGATCACATGGACGGCTGAACTAGAATTCGGCGCGGAGGATCATAGGCCTTGGTGCTTGACCCAATAATCGACGGATACCGTCTCACCCATGTCTTCATGGATGGCGGTAGTAGTCTCAACTTAATACACGAGCACACTGTCCGCAGGATGGGGATAAACCCATCCAGAATTAGCCAAAGCAACACCACCTTTGAAGGGGTGATACGAGGCATTGAAGCCTACGGCAGGGGCTCCGTCATACTGAAGGTAACATTTGGCCCCCCAGGCAACTCCAGAAGCGAAGAACTACTCTTCATCATTGCACCCTTCCAAAGCGGCTATCATGCACTGCTTGGAAGACCGGCCTTCACCCGCTTCAATGCATTGCCTCACTATGGCTACCTTACAGTAAAGATGCCCAGTCCCCATGGCGTCATCACCGTTCGCGGAATCACAGACCGCTCTTCATGCGCAGAGGAACACGCGACGGCCCTGGCGGCCAGACTATAAGCGGCCTCTAATACCAGAAAACATGACTGGTCATTAAGACCATAGACACGGTTTGACGAGTCCGGTAGCCCGGATAAAGTACAACCGAGCACCGTATATGTAATCCCATAGCGGAAAACAAGGGCTATAAATATTTAATACAGCCCCACACTTGGCTCAACCTTATTGGCAGGCCATCATCTTACACTTTTACTATCAATCGCATACTTATGTTGTACTCTCCTATGGGTTTTCCCTTTTTTCCACAGACAACGCTAGCGCGATACCCTTCGAGGATACGGCACAACGGAGACAAAGGCGCAGACGTGCAGCAGGGCCCCGTTCAACAGGTTTCTTTTTAGATTAAGCCCCTGTGTAAACCTTTTCTATTGCCTCTTGTTGCTCAAACCATCCCATGGGTTCCATACCCACAGAGGATACTGTCGTTATTGGCATTTCACCACGACAGGTTACCGCACGTACCTGGAAACACAGGGTTCATATTGAATGGGCATTCTTGAGCCCATCTTCTGTTATAAAGTCCGAAGACCTTCGGGAATGTTCGGCGTCACGAGTTTGGCCTTATATGCATCAGCTCCGAATCATGTCTTTGGTCAAATGTTGGGTTTGCCCGGCTCCTGGGTTTGCCGCCTTACATTCCGTTATTATCGGCTAAGGCAGCCCAAAGGAGAACTACTGCGATTGTGCCCTGGTTATTCCGGATGAGTGCCTCAGTAGAGAAAGCCGAAAACTGACCGTCATGATACAATGAGAGACTGTTCAACCACTCGAAGACTCACCGGAATCTCTAGGATTCCTCCGCATTAACGAAGGGTTGTTTTCTAGCCATGTACACACGCGCCCGTATTCAGATGCACGCGAAGGTACCAGGGGCTACATAGTAGCCCCACCATTATACTCCCATGGCTAAGGGAAAGTGTTACAGCTATATAGTCCGGTTGCCTAGTTCGATGTGTGATCACCTCCTTAATGGACCAAGACATTGGATCAAGTGTGATTAAGCATATTCTTCGTGAACACCCCCACATTGTATGCGTGGGGGCTGAAGCCAACGACTGCTATCTTTCGGACTACTTATACATATAAGAATGGCCGTACAGGGGACACAATCTTATTTTTAGGCAAAAAATATAAATATAGCCTCATAATCAAAATAAACATTGTTTTTACAATGATTCGGCTTATCACTCGAACAAAATATTCTTCGAGCATTGCGCCTCTATTAGGCGAGCACCTTTTGTGACCTGCGCCAAGTAGTGCTCGGCCGGATATTGGCCTCCTGCCGGACCCTGGGTCGCTATAATGGTGGCCTCCATATCTGTGCAATAGGATTTTACGTGGGCAAGAGCCATCCGTGCACCTTTTATGCACGCCGACCTCCTCATGGCGTCGATCCGAGTCACAACCCCAAGGAATTGATGCACCAAACCAAAATAACTGTCTGGCTTGGGCCCCTTTGGCCAAAGATGGTCTATAACAGACCGTATTGCAAGCCCGGAGAGCCTATGAAGCTCCGCCACAGCAGCCACCTTCTCATTCAACGGCAGCGGGCGAGTGGGAGCATTGAATTGCGACCAGAAAAGCTTCTCCACTTCCTTATCACCTTGATCCTCGAAGAACTTGGCAACATCAGCTTTACTATTCGTCAAGTCCTCATATGCGTCTGCAGGACTCCAACGCCCAGCTAGGGGAGCATACTTTGGATCCAAAAACTTCGTCCGCAGTAGGTAGGAGCCCCCAGCCACGATTTTTTTGGCCTGTTGGAGCTCCAGCTCGGCCAAACTAGCCTTGTTATTCTTTTCAAGCTGCACATACCGGTCGGCGGCATTTTTCAACTCTTCAGCCATTTCGGCTATCTTTTCCTCGCTTTGGCGATGAGCAGCCTGTTCGGCTATCAACTCTTCGATCGCCTTTAGGGCAGCCGCATTGCTATCCCGAGCTTGTTCCTTGGCCTGAGCAAGCTCGGCCCTTAGGGCCTCCACGGCAGCAGCACTATCTGCAGTGCATACACAGGGCATTAACATTATGCCATTCTCGCATTTTCCTATACAATATAATAAGGGAAGCAGAGTACATACCCTGGGATTCTTCCAGCCGTTTTTTCACCAGCGTGATATCGGCATCAATAGATCCGATCTGCCTTCTCAGTTCGGCAACTTCAACAGACTGGTCGGCTGCCGGATCCTTGCTTACCCGCGCACATATACAGCACATCAGTTACTATATGATCCCCCGTTTGCCGCCTATGGTAGGCAACCAGAGTCTCAGGGGCTACTATCCATAGGGAGCACACCTAGCGCATGCTTCATAACCAAAAAATAGTGCATTGTTCACTACATACCGCCAAACCTTTGAGCAGGATTGTAAATGCCTCATTCAAACCACTGGTAGCGGATAAAATTTTCAAGAGCACCATGCTCATTAAAGAGTGGTGCTACTCCGAGAGCGCGGCTCGCTCCAGGAGGCGCATCAGTACGTCCGGACGGACATCGAACTATGCCGGATCCTTCTCATCGCCTCCCGTGGGAGCCACACACTTCGGGCCCAGGATGACTGGCGTGTTCGCTTCCGGCTTCGGTAGATCCGGACTCCTCCATGAAGACACCTCCGTGTCGCCCGCTTCATGAGGCGGAGAGGTGGGTGGAGTCTCACTATCCATCATCTCCGGTCGAAGGTCCCCCGAAGACGAACTCTGTTGAGAAGAGCTGCTCGCCGGACTACAAAAGATGAAGTTCCAGTTATGGATCTTGGAGTAACACCACACCTTCAAATTAATGAATAACTTACGGCTCGGTGGAGGGCTGGCCCATTGTTGGGACGACGCGGTGAGGGTGCCCGTCGCGGCAGAGCCTCCTGGTGATACCTTTTTCCCTTGCTTGGGCGTCTCCATCTCCAAGTCTTCGGAGGCTGCCCTCTTCTTCCCGCGTGGGGAGGAGATTTTAACCTCCCCCTCCTGACTATCCTCCATAGGAGAGGTAGTGATTCCCCCAGTCTGGATGCATAATGTGTGAAGTTAGGCTTCACTACCCTTTCCTTCGCCTTTCCCTGAGGGGATTTTGCTGAGCACCCGACCAAGCATCTTGGCAATGGTTGGACCAGGCGAGCCTTCAGGAAGTGGCGCCGGACACCTGATTCTCTCCGCCTTGTTGACCCATTCCTGGCCATGGAGGGATTTTTAGAATAATAGCTATGATAAATATAAATGAAGTGTCCGGCTTTAAGGTTACTTACTTGGGCATCTAGGCGATTGCAGCTTAGGCCCGCATCCTCGGTGGCGTCCGGACACTTGTGGTCCGAAGAATAATTTACACATTCCTTCAAGCTTCAGGCCGAAGAAGTGCTTAATAGTATGCGGAGCCTCCGGATTAAACTCCCACATCCGAAGAGGCCAACGTTTGCACGACAATATCCCCCGGATTAGCATCACTTGCATTATGCTGACAAGATTTATGTCCCTCTCAATAAGCTCCTGGATACGATTCTGCAGTTCTGGTACATCGCCAATAGGCCCATAATTCCGTCCTACGTTGGTCCAAGACGCTAACTGTGACGGAGGGCCTGAGCAGAACTCGGGGGCGGCTACCCACTTTGTGCCTCTGGGAGCTGTGACATAAAACCACCTCCGTTGCCATACATCGGACACTTTCGGAAAAGAACCCTCTGGCCATGGGGCATCGGCGTTCTTTCTTATTATGGCACCTCTGCACTCTGCATGTCGCCCGTCGATCATCTTCGGCTTCACATTGAAGGACTTGAGACATAAGCCGAAGTGTGGGTTGACATGGAGAAAGGCCTCGCACACAATAATAAACGACGAGATATGGAGGACGGCGTCTGGAGCCAGATCATGGAAATCCAAGCCATAGTAGAACATGAGCCCCCTCACAAAGGGGTCGAGGGGGAGGCCCAGGCCTCGGAGGAAGTGAGGGACAAACACGACGCTCTCATTGGACTCCGACGTGGGGATAACCTGCCCTGGAGCAGGAATCCTATGCTGAATATCGGCGGTCAGGTATCCGACCTCCCTAAGCTTAGTGATATCCTCCTCTTGGATCGAGGAGGCCACCCACCGGCCTTTTGCGTCGGATCCGGACATACTGGAGGATTTGGGGTGTTGGAGCTTAGGTTTTGAGTGCTGGAGCTCAAGGTGCGAGAAGGAGCAGGAGAGGTGGAAAAGAGGCATAGGCCTTAACCCCTTTATAAAGAGGTCCTCAGCGTGACCGCTTGGGACTTATCTAAAATATACAGAGTCATACCAACGGTCGCCGTGGGGTCACGCACGCCCATATTGATGAAAGATCCCATAATAAGAGGAACACGATCTCTGCTTTGGCAGGATGTGCTAATAAAACCGCCTCGCAACGCGAGTCATGGTGGGGCAGGAAACGCCGGTTGGTGTTGGGCCAGCCATGATGCAAGAGCACGACATATGAAGATTGCCAGCAGAACGGATTCGTGCTGTGTTCCCTACAATGGTGTGTGAAGATCATTTTGCAGATCGGGACACGGTCTACGTGTTCGACAATAACCTTGGAGTATTCAGAAGGAGGAACCCACCTTGCAATGCCGAAGACAAGACTGCGTGCCGGACTCATCGTCATTGAAGCCTGGTTCAGGGGCTACTGAGGGTGTCCTGGATTAGGGGGTATCCGGACAGCCGGACTATACACATCGTCCGGACTATTGAAGTGTGAAGATACAAGACTCAAGAATTTGGCCCGTGTCCGGATGGGACTCTCCTTTGCGTGGAAGACAAGCTTGGCGATCCAGATATTATGTTTCCTTCCTTGTAACCGACTCCATGTAAACCCTAGCCCTCTCCGGCGTCTATATAAACGGGAGAGGATGGTCCTTAGAAGGCCGATCACAATTACAATCATACCATCATAGGCTAGCTCTTAGGGTTTAGCCTCTACGATCTCGTGGTAGATCTACTCTTGTACTACTCATATCTTCAATATTAATCGAGCAGGAAGTAGGGTTTTACCTCCATCGAGAGGGCCCAAACCTGGGTAAACATTGTGTCCCTTGCTTCTTGTTACCATCAGCCTAAGACGCACAGATCGGGACCCCCTACCCGAGATCCGCCGGTTTTGACACCGACAACGACCACGAGGGCCATGGGGAGCCAGTTGGGCTTCACCTTGTCACCTCCGCCGGTCGCCCAAACTGCTTCCTCGTACGCATGGAGGAAGGCGGCTGGGTCCATCGTGTTGTCGTAGCGTGGTGGCATCTCTGGTCTGAACTTGGGTGGCCACTCCACCCGTCGCAAGGCGGGAGCGAAAGCGCGGAGGCCCTCGTCTCCCTCGGAGGCGTGTGACGGCCGAGTCGACGAAGGAACGCCCACCATCGAAGCCGGTGGCGGGATGCGGCGGACAGAGTAGCGGATTTCTAACGCACCCCTACCTGGCGCACCAAATGTCGGATTAAGGGTTCCGCAAACCCTTGAAAGGTTCGAACTCTGGGGTGCATTCGGAGATCTCAACTTACCCATTTTGCCTACTCGCGATCCTCCTAGCGTAGCGAGACGAGCTCGAAGAGAAAAAGAGACATAGCAGTTTATCCTGGTTCGGGCCACCTTGCGGTGTAATACCCTACTCCAGCGTTTTGGTGGATTACCCTGAAGGGCTGAGGATGAACTAGTACAGTGGATGAACTGGCCTCAGGAGGTGAGGTGTTCTTGAGCTCCAGAGAGCTGGTGGGATGTGAACCAGATCAAATGCGATCTGATCCGCCTCTATGGTGGTGGCTAAGTCCTATTTATAGTGGCCTTGGTCCTCTTCACAAATGTTGGCAGGAAGGGATCCCACAACAGTCGGATTTGAAAGGGGACAAGTAGTACAACTTATCCTGACAAAAGTGGTCTTCGCCTGCGAAAAGCCCCTAGTCGTGATGTTGCGGTGGGCTCGGTGGTGACCTCCGTCCTGCCGTCCTGGTGGTTTTGGTCTTGTTGCTCCAGAATGGAAACCTTTGGCTGATTCCTCGGGACTCCGCGCCTGTGGCTTGCCTCCCTTGTACCAAAGAGGAAACTAGCGCTCTGCGCCCGCCCGGCCTTGGTCGTCATGGCTCATTTCAGCTGAGCCTCATGAGGCACACCTTGCATAGAACTCTCCGCCCCTCGGGAGCCAGCCTGAAGAGGCCGATCCCCTCAGGGGTCTTGGCATTGTCCGCCTCGTGAGGATTGGCCCCTCGCGAGGGTCTTAAGCTATTGATGTAGAAGCTGGGCCATACCAGGCCATCGATGGAGCCACGCGGTGGGCCGCAGGCAGGCAAGTCTGGATACCCCCATATCTAGAACGCTGACAAGTCTTGGGGGTAGAAAGTATTGCTTGGTGATTGTGGATGATAATTCAAGATACACTTGGGTATATTTCTTCAAGAGGAAGAGTGAGACTCAACAAACCGTCATCAACTTTGCAAATGAAGCTCAACGTCAACACAATGCAAAGATCTTGACAATAAGAAGTTATAATGGCACCGAGTTTAAGAACTACCCCTTGGATGAGTTCCTTAGTGATGAGGGGATCAAGCATCAATATTTCGAACCTTACACCCCTCAACAAAATGGTGTAGCTAAGAGGAAGAACCAGACGTTGATGGACGTGGCAAGGACCATGATGGCGGAGTTCAAGTCTCCTTACAACTTTTGGGCCAACGACATCAACACCGCTTGTCATGCATCCAATCGGCTCTATCTCCGCAAAGGCTTGAACAAGCTCCATATGAGATACTCACCGGTACAAACCCAATCTCAAGTACTTCCGGGTGTTCGGTTGGAAGTGTTTCATTATCAAGAAAGGTTTTCGTTTGTCCAAATGTGAGGCTAGACCTCATGAGGGCAAATTTGTTGGTTATGCTACAAACTCTCATGCTTACCGTGTCCTCAACAAGTCCATGGGACTCATTGAGGAGACGTGTAACACAGATTTTGACAAGAATAACGGCTCCCAAGTGGAGCAAAGTGGTACTTGTGATGTAGGTGATGAAATTCCTCCCCAGGCCATAAGAAGAATGGGTGTCGGTCATATCCTACCCATTGAGGAACCACTTGGGGCCGAAGGAGAAGCACAATGTTCCACTCAAGTGGAGCCATCACCAACCCAAGACCCACACGCTTCCGAAGAACAAAGTGAAGGCCCTCAACCAAGTGAACAAGATCAAGGGCAAGATCAATCTCAAGATGGTGGTGAACCACCAAGTGATGCCCAAGGTCAAGTTCTCCATCCCGAGGAATTTCAAGATCAAGAGCAAGCTCAAGATCAGGAACAAGCTCAAGACAACGCTCAAGATGATCAACTTACTGCTCCTCAAATATCTCTTGAGGAGGAACTGGAGCGTCGTGCCACCAAGATTGCTTCCAAGCTCACTACCAAAGATTATCTCATGAAGAATGTGCTTGGAAGTTTGAGAAAGGGGGTAAGCACTCGTAGACAATTAGCAAACTATTGTGAACATCATGTGTTTGTTTCTTGTGAACCCCAAAAGGTTTATGAGGAGCTCGAGGATTCGGATTGGCTCAATGCCATGCATGATGAACTCAACAACTTCAAGCACAACAAGGTGTGGAGGTTGGTGCCAATGCCAATGGGGAACCATAATGCCATTGGAACCAAGTGGGTATTCAAGAACAAGCAAGATGCTCATGGTCGTTCGCAACAAGGCTCATTTGGTAGCACAAGGCTACTCCCAAGTCGAGGGTATCGACTATGGTGAAACCTTTACTCCTGTTGGTCGCCTTGAATCTTTTCATTTGTTGATTGCTTATGCTTCTCATCATCACTTCAAGTTCCAACAAATGGATGTGAAGAGTGCTTTTCTTAATGGTCCTATTAATGAGTTGGTGTATGTCAAACAACCCACGGGGTTTGAGGATCCCAAGTTCCCCAATCATGTGTACCAACTCGATAAGGCACTCTATGGACTTAAACAAGCCCCACGTGCATGGTATGAGCACCTTGCCGAGTTGTCGCAAGATCGTGGGTTTGAAATCGGGAAAATCGGCCCCACTCTTTTGACTAAGAAGGTCAAAGGAGAGTTTTTTCTATGCCAACTATATGTTGATGATATTATCTTTGGTTCTCCTAACAAAGCTTTCAATCAGGAGTTTGCCACTCTCATGACCTCAAAGTTCAAGATGTCCATGATGGGAGAGTTCAAGTTCTTTCTCGGGTTAGAAAACAAACAAAGAAGAGAAGGAACCTTCATCAACCAAGCCAAATACACTCAAGACATGCTCAAGAGATTCAAGCTAAGTGATGTCAAGCCGGCTTCCACTCTAATGCCCGTCAAATGGCAACTTGACATTGATCCCAATGGTAAAGAGGTGGATCAAAAGGTATATTGTTCCATGATTGACTCATTGTCACTGTCAAGACCGGCAGATCTCGGGTAGGGGGGGTGTCGGTGTCAAAACCGGCGGATCTCGGGTAGGGGGTCCCGAACTGTGCATCTAAGGCTAATGGTAACAGGAGGCGGGGGACACAATGTTTACCCAGGTTCGGGCCCTCTCTATGGAGGCAATACCCTACTTCCTGCTTGATTGATCTTGATTATGTGAGTATTACAAGAGTTGATCTACCACAAGATCGTAGAGGCTAAACCCTAGAAGCTAGTCTATGATTATGATTGTTGTTGTCCTACAAACTAAACCCTCCAGTTTATATAGACACCGAAGGGGGCTAGGGTTACACAGAGTCGGGTACACAAAAGGAAATCTACATATCCGAATTGCCAAGCTTGCCTTCCATGCAAAGGAGAGCCCCACCCGGACATGGGACGAAGTCTTTAGTCTTGTATCTTCATAGTCCAACAGTCCGACATAAGCATATGGTTCGGCTGTCCGAGGACCCCCTAATCCAAGACTCCCTCAGTAGCCCCTAAACCAGGCTTCAATGACGATGAGTCCGGCGCGCAGATTGTCTTCGGCATTGCAAGGCGGGTTCCTTCTCCGAATACTCCAAAAAAGATTTTGAACAGATGAATCGTGTCCGACTCTACAAAGCAAATCCCACGTACCACCGTAGAGATCACAATATTCCATGAATCTAATCTGCTGACAACTTTTACCTAGTGATACATCACACCACGTCCCGGTTATTATCAAAACCGTTTTTCCCAACCTGGCATTGCACGTCCTGCGAGGCAGTTTTATTGGCACGTCTTGTCGAAGCAGAGATCATGTTCCCCTTATCACGGGATTCTCATCAATACGGGCGTGGGTAACCCAATCGTGCCGTTAGTATGACTCTTTGGTTTAGGCAAGTTCCAAACAGCCACGCGGAGGATGCTTGACATTCATCCTCTTTATAAAGAGGCCAAGACATGTCCTTTTCTTTCCATGCCTGATCCTTCCCTTCTCCTACCTCGAGTTCCAACACCCAAGGTTCAGTCCACGCGCTCCGGACCTTCAATCATGTCCGGATCCAACCCTCAAGGCCGATGGATGGCCTCTTCTGTCATAGAGGAGGACATCAAGGAGCTTAGGGAAGCTAGGTATCTGACCGCGAAATCCTTCACAGGCTTCCTGCCCAAGGGCAGGTTGTTCCTACTCCCAAACCCAATGAGAGCGTTGTATTCATCTCCCACTTCATCCGAGGGCTAGGCTTTGGTCTTCATCCCTTCGTTAGAGGGCTCATGTTTTATTATGGGCTGGATTCTCATGATCTTGCTCCAGATTCCCTCCTTTACATCTTGTCGTTTATCGTCGTGTGTGAGGCCTTCCTCCGCATTACCCCACACTTCAGCTTATGGATCAAGACCTTCAACGTGAAGCTGAAGATGATCGATAGGCAACACGCGGAGTGCGGAGGCGCTATAATAAGCAAAGGTGCTGACGTCTTATGGCCAAAGGGTTCATTCCCGGAGGTGTCTGACCTATGGCAACGGGAGTGGTTTTATATCACAGCATCACGAGGTACAAAGTGGGCAGCCGCCCCGGCCTTCCGCTCTGCCCCTCCGCCACAGCTTGCATCATGGGTCAACAAGGGGCTGGACTGGGGACCGGTTAATGATGTGCTGACATTGCAAAGCCGCATCCGAGATCTCCTCAAGAGGGATATCAGTCTCGTCAAAGTAATTCAAGTAATGTTAGTTCGTCGGGTCCTGCCATGCCAACGTCGATCTCTCTGTATGTGGGAGTTCAACCTGGAAGGACCGCGAATCATTCAACACTTCTTCGGCGTGACGCTCAAAGGGATGTATCGATTACTCTTGGATCACAAATAAAGTGTCCGGACACAATAGAGGATGCGGATCTCAACTGCAACCGTCCAGATACCCAAGTAAGTAACTCCGCCACCGAACATGTTGTCATTATATTCGTCACAACATTATTCTGAAAAACCACCCTTGGCTAGGACTGGATAAGAAAGGCGGAGAGGATCAGGTGTTCGGCCCCTCTTCCCGAAGGCTCGTCGGATCCTGTACTAACCAGGATGCTGGCTCACGCACCTTATCAAGTGCCATCAGGGGAGGTCAAGGGGAGGAATAGGGAAGCCAAAAGCGGGCTTCATGTTGGAGGTACATTACGCATCCTAACCGGAGGAATTAGTGCCCCCGTGTTGGAGGATGATCGGGGAGGAGAATCTAGAATCCCCTCTGCCCACGGGAAGAAAAGGACCGCCCTTGAATACTTGGAAATAGAGGTTTCCAAACGAGGGAAGAAACCTTCACCAGGGGGCCTACCCCGGAGGGCATCCTTACTGCACAGCGCGCACAAGGGGGCCAGCCGTCGACCGAGCCATAAGTGAACAAAGGCACTTTAGTAAGCATGCCCCGCTCTTTTCTTGAGAATAACAATCGAGACATATGTTTTGTAGTTCGGCTCATAGCCCTTCTCCACAATGTTCGTCTTCGGGGGATCTTCTTCCGGAGATGATGGAGAGCGAAATGCCTCCTCCTGCTTCCCTGCCTCATGGGGCGGACGGCCCTGAGGTGTTGTCCCGGGGGATCTCTCCCGATACGCAAAGGCCAGAAGGTAAATCTTCGGCCGCCCGAAGTCCGGAGTTCTCGGCTCCTAAGGAGACCAAAAGAAAAAGCCCGGGATTGTCTGATGTACAACCGGACACATTGATGGGCCTTCTGCAGCAAGCAGATATATCAGAGTCACATCGTACCTTCATGGCTACGGTGGTGGAGAGGATTTCATTTGTGAAAAGCGGGTTGAATGAAGCTTTTACGAGCCTGCTAAGAGGCTTCGAGGTACGCAAAGTAATATATATATATATATATATATATATATATATATTTGATTGTACCATAAACGCAAGGTGTGCTTTGTATAGATAGTAGCCGCTGAGACTCTAGTTGCCGTCCGGACGAGGCGAGCAGAGGATCATAGTCTCAGGTAATGATAGCGCTGCTTTTGTGCGCAGGCAGCTGCAGATCTGGCGGCTGACCGGACTACTGAATTTGCCGAACTGAGGCGGCAACTTGACGTGGCGGATGCGGACATCACGCTTGTGAACAAGCGGCTTGACGAGGCACATGGTATGTATATTTGGGTGGTCAGCAAATATTAATAAGAGCATGATGCTAGTATTTATAATATGCTTTGACTGCAGATGGAGCTGCCGCCGTGGAGTCCCTTCGGGCAGAACTTGCCCGGGCCAAGGAACAAGCCAAGAGAAGTGATGCGGCTGCCCTGAAGGCAGCCGAACAATTAAAAGACAAACAGGCTGCTCATCGCCAGAGTGAGGATAAAATAGCCAACATGGCTCTTGAGCTGCAAAATGCCGCCAGCCGATATGAGCTTCTCAAAAGGGAAAACCAAATGAAAATGGCTGACCTAAAGAAGGCCTTGGAAGTAGCAAAGGAAACTCGCTCTCAAATCAGAGCGGCGCGGGAGGAGCTTTGTCAAGCTGGTGATATCGCGGCTGGGAAGCCCTTTTTATTGTGAACGAAGTTCGGCGATCTGAAGTATGCCCCTCTTGATCAATTGTGGAGTTTTGCAGACGCATACTTGGATTTAGCAAAGAGTGCGGCCGATGCGACTGAGTATTTCAAAGATCGAGAAGATCATGGGGTGGAAAGATTGTTCTGGTCATAGTTCATTAATCCAAGGCGTCCGCTGCTGTTGAATGAGCAAATGGCCGAGTGGGCCGAGCTCCATAGGTTGTTCGGGCTTGCCATGAAGGCTGTCGTGGATCATCTGTGGCCGAAGGAACCAAGTCCGGATAGTTATTTTGGTTTGGTGCAATGATTTATTCGTGCTGTGCCACATATCGACACTGTCAAGAGGTCGGCGTGCATAGAGGGTGCACAGATGGCTCTTGCCCGTGTTAAGACGTATTGGGCGAAGATGGAGCCCACCGATATCGTAACCAGGGGTCCGCCTGGAGACCAGGACTCGCCCGAGCACTATTTTGAAGAAGTCTTAGAAGGTGCCCATTTAATAGAGGCTCAGTGCTCAAAGAATACCATGTTCCAGTGACATGTATCATGATTGTAAAAACAATGCTTTTGATAATAAAGGTTATATTTATAATTTTGCCCATAAAGTATTATAGTGCCTCCTGTGCGGCCGCTTATGTAGATATGTATATAACCTGAAAGTTTGCAGTCATCGGCTTCAGCCCCCTCGCATATAATGCGGGGGTGTTCTGCAAAGCGCATAATCACACTTGATCCAATGTCTTGGTCCGATAAGGAGGTGGTAGCGCGGCGAACGAGGCAATCGGACTATATAGCTTTAACACTTTCACTTAGCCATAGGAGTTTGACGGTGGGGCTACTATATAGCCCCTGGTATGTCCGTGTTCATCCGAATACGGTGTGTGTACATACGTGACCGGGAAACCGGTCCTTCATTAATGCGGAGGAATCGTGAAGATGCCGCTGAGTCATCGAGTGGTTGACCAGTCTCTCGCTTTATCATGATAGTCAGTTTTCGGCTTTCTCTACTGAGGTGCTCATCCGGATGAACTAGGGCACAATCGCAGTAGTTCTCTTGCTGCCACCTTAGCTGATAGAGTGGAATGTAAGGTAGCAAAACACGGGAGCCGGGCAAACCCAACTATTGACGAAAGACATGATTTGGAGCTGATGCATATAAGGCCAAACTCGCGACGCCGAACACTCCCGAAGGTATTCGGACTTGACAACATATACTAGGCTGAGTACCGCCCTCGATAATGAGCCCTGAATTTTCAGGTACATGCATTAATCTGGCGTGACGAAAGTGCAGCTCGTGGTGAGAGCATAGATCCCAAAAACACATTGGTTGCTACCCTTGTAACGTCTATTTTAGATCGACGAATAATAAGCTTGCCAATAACGCCAGTATCCCTCTTGGTCGTTTTAAGTACCAGGAGGGTGTGAGCCAACAAGAGACAATAAAAAGGTTTACATAAGGTCTTAATCTAAAAAGAAACGTTGGAACGGGGCCCTACTGCACGTCTGCGGCTTTGTCTCTGTTGTGTCGTATTCTAGAAGGGTGTAGCACGATGGTCATCTGTAAAAAGAAAGAAAAACCCAGGTGAAAGAATCTTGTGTGACTATGCATAACATCGGTTAAACTTAATGAACCATGAAAATTCAATTTCTTGAGTGTGAATAGGATCCAGCCGAACTATGGATCTTTTTCGTGCGGGCAGCCCCCAGCACCACATATGGGGTCATAGCCGTTAATCAAGCTCAGGTTTATTCTGGCTGCTACAACTAGTGGTGCACCGAACACGTCTAGCTGTGTCCGTGGTCTCGACGACCGAATAGTTACTTGGGCTGGAGAGGACGTTCAGTGGTTCTGCTGCCAGAGCCGCCACATATTCTTCCGCATGCATGGAACGCTCTGTATTTCCGCTAATTGTGATGACGCCATGTGGACCGGGCATCTTAAGTTTAAGATAAGCGTAATGCAGTACTACATTGAAACAAGTGAAGGCCGTTATTCCGAGTAGTGCATGATAGCCACTTTGGAATGGAGCGATGTCGAAGATTAGTTCTTCGCTTCGGAAGTTGTTGGGAGAACCGAATACAACCTCTAATGTTAGAGAGCCCGTGCAGTGGGCCTCTACACCTGGTATTACTCCTTTGAAGGTAGTATTGCTTTGGCTGATTCTTGATGGGTCTATCCCCATATTGTGGACAGTGTCCTGATATATCAGATTAAGACTACTGCCGCCGTCCATGAGGACTCGGGTGAGATGGAACCCATCAATTATTGGGTCGAGCACCAAGGCAGCCGAACCACCATGCAGGATACTAGTCGGATGATCCCTGCGATCAAAAGTGATCGGGCAGGCCGGCCATGGGATAAATTTGGGGGCGGCGGGCTCTACAGCGTATATGTCTCGGGGTGCGCGTTTGCGCTTCCTCTTTGGTATGTGGGTTGCATAAATCATGCTCACTGTTTTGACCTTTGGTGGAAATTTTTTATGTCCCCCAATGTTCGGCTGGCGAGGTTCTTCCTCGTCTTCACTTGGCGGCTCCCTCTCCTTGTGTTCGGCATTTAGCTTGTCGGCCTGCTTGAAGACCCAACATTCTCTGTTGGTGTGATTCGCAGGTTTCTCGGGGGTGCCATGAATCTGACAGGATCTATCTAGAATTTTATTTAGGCTGGATGGTCCATCTCTGCTACCTTTAAATGGATTTTTTCATTGACCGGGTCAAGAGCCCCTGAATCCGGCGTTTACCACTGTGTTGTCTGGGTGGTCTTCATTATTTCGACGCTTGTTTTTATTGCATCGTGGCTTCCCATTGCCATCCCTGATTTCGGATGTGCCTGGGTCGCTGGTGCCACTGCGGGCCAACCAACTGTCCTCGGCCGCATAAAAGCGGGTCATGAGAGTTGTTAGGGTTGCCATTGTCCTTGGCTTTTCCTGGTCGAGGTGTCTGGCGAGCCATTCATCCCGGATGCTGTGTTTAAAAGCTGCTAGGGCTTCAGCATCCGGACAGTCGACGATTTGGTTCTTCTTGGTGAGAAATCTGTTCCAAAGCTTACGGGCTGATTCTCCGGGTTGTTGGATTATGTGACTTAAATCGTCTGCATCCGGAGGTCAGACATAGATCCCTTGAAAGTTAGCCCTGAAAGCATCCTCGAGTTCCTCCCAACTTCCAATTGAATTTTTTGGGGAGGCTTTTCAACCAGTGCCGAGCTGGTCCTTTCAACTTGAGGGGCACGTATTTGATAGTGTGGAGATCGTCTCCACGAGCCATATGGATGTGAAGAATAAAGTCCTCAATCCAGACTGCAGGGTATGTTGTTCCATCGTATGCCTTGATGTTTACGGGTTTAAACCCCTCTGGAAATTCATGATCCAGCACCTCATCGGTGAAGCACACGGGGTGTGCGGCACCCCTGTATTTGGATGTGTCTTGGCATGCGTCCGACGGCTATAGTGTTCGGTGTTGATTCTGAGCTGGTATTCAATCATTATAGTCGGTTTGGTGGCTGTGATCCTGCATAGGAGCACGTTTCCTAGATCCATAGATGGACCTGGCCATACCGGCTCTTTTGTCCAGGTGCTAACACGTTAGCTGCTCTGTCCCGGCCACGGGGTGGTTGGTCCGGCAGATCGGCCATATTGTTTTTCGACGGAACAGGCTCTATAGCCTCGTCGTTGAATACGGGCAGCAGCTTGCGATTAGGGTAGCTCTTTGTGTGGCGATCACTGCCGTAAATTTCGGCAGTGTTGAGCACTTTGCTCCATCTGCGGTTGAGCGTATCCTGCGTAGCCTTAAGTCGTTGCTTCTGCTTCTTCAAGCTCCTCGTGGTGGCAATAAGCCTTTTGTGGAGGTGCTCTTGTTCGAAGTGTTTTTCCGGGATGATGTGTGCATCATCGTCCGGACAGTTCTCCTCTCCGGAGATGGGTTTATAGGTTTTGTCTTCTGCATCGCTGTGATCAGACAGTGGCCCCGGACTGTGCTCGCTGTCCCCTGGCTCCTGCTCCCTCGCTGGGTCTACGGTGTCGTCATTATCTTTAGCATCATTCGGGGTATTATTCTTTCTTGTGCCGGTATCGCTGTTTTTGCTATGGCGGGCTTTAGAGCGGTGCCGCTGACGTCAGTGCTTTGTTTGCTTCTCGAGGGGATTATCCTCCATTGCATCATCGCCATTGCTTTCTTTGGGTGTGTCCACCATATATATATCATATGATGAGGTGGCCGTCCAGTGCCCTGGGGGCGGTGGTTCCCGTTTTTCTCTGGCATCATCGTCGTCCATACCGTTGATGTCTCCGGAGTCGAAATCAAGCATGTCGGTTGAGTCGTCGATAGTGGCTATTAAGTGGGTGGTGGTGGGTAACGAATTCCTTCGTCATCCGCTTCCCACTCAAGCCAGACATAGTTCGGCCAAGAGTTTCCCGAAAGGGAGAGAGATTTTAATGAGTTTAGAACGTTGCCCAAGGGCGAGTGCAGAAAGATATCCGCGGAGCTAAACTCCATGATCGGTGCCCAGTCAGATTCGATGGGCACGGATGCACGCGGTTCGGAGCCTATGGCTGGAGACGAGTCCGAGGGTCCGAAGACACAGAACCCCTTGGAAGTGAGATCTGTGTTCGGCTCTATCACTGCTGAGTGTGCGGCCTCCATGGTGGGGTTCATACACCCATCCACTGATGGCACGATCTGCTCTGGATTCAAAGCCGGGGCAGCTGTAGGTGTGATCTCCTGAACAGCGTCTGATGGCAGATCTAAGTCATGCTCATCACGACTGTAGGGTGCACCTATCATGGGTTCGAGTCCGTCGAAGATCAAGTCTCCGCGGATGTTGGCCGTGTAGTTAAGGTTTCCAAATCTGACCTGATGGCCAGGGGCGTAGCTATCGATCTGCTCCAGATGGCCAAGCGAGTTGGCCCGCAGTGCGAAGCCGCCGAATATGAAGATCTGTCCAGGGAGGAAAACCTCACCCTAGATCGCATCATTGTAGACGATTGCAGGAGCCATCAAGCCTTATGATGACGACACAGTGGAACTCATAATGAAAGCACCAATGTTGGTGTGAAAACCAGCGGATCTCGAGTAGGGGGTCCCGAACTGTGTGTCTAAGGCTAATGGTAACAGGAGGCGGGGGACACAATGTTTACCCAGGTTTGGGCCCTCTCTATGGAGGTAATACCCTACTTCCTGCTTGATTGATCTTGAGGATATGAGTATTACAAGAGTTGATCTACCACGAGATCGTAGAGGTTAAACCCTTGAAGCTAGCCTATGATTATGATTGTTGTTGTCCTACGGACTAAACCTTCCGGTTTATATAGACACTGGAGGGGGCTAGGGTTACACAGAGTCGGTTACAGAGAAGAAAATCTACATATCCAAATTGCCAAGCTTGCCTTCCACACAAAGATGAGTCCCACCCGGACACGGGACGAAGTCTTCAGTCTTGTATCTTCATAGTCCAACAGTCCGGCATAAGCATATAGTCCGGCTGTCCGAGGACCCCCTAATCCAGGACTTCCTCAGGGGGCCCAAGCTATGCGTCTAAGGATCAATGGTAACAAGAGGCCAGGGGACATGATGTTTACCCAGGTTTGAGCCCTCTTAATGGAGGTAAAACCCTACTCTTGTTTGATTATGATTGTTGAGTATGAAGATTACAAGAGTTGATCTACCTCGAGATCGTGATGGATAACCCTAGATGTCTAGCCTATGAGGATTCTGATGATGGTGAAAAAGTTGTCCTCTATGGACTAACCCCTCTAGTTTATATACACACCGGAGGGGGCCTATGGATTGTACAAAGTCGGTTTATTAGGGAAGGAAACCGCTGGACACTATTCTTGCCGTCCACGTGTTGAGAAGTCCCATTTGGACATGGTAGATGATCTTCGACGTGATCTTGTACGGCCCATGCAACCCGGCCCAAACTCCTAGGCTGGACATCTGAGGACCCCTGAATCCAGGACTCCCTCAGTAGCCCCCGAACTTGCCTTCAATGTAGATGTAGTATGCGGACGCAAGTCTTCGGCTTTGCAAGGCAGGTTCTCCATTATAATCCGGATTGAAGATAGTCCGGCGTCGGCTTCCGCGTCCAGTCTTTATGATTCCTCCCACCATCTCCGTGAGTTACACGCGCCCGAGTGAATGCGAACGATCTATTATCCTTGTATTTTAATATTCCTGGTAGGCACAAATCGCGCCTATAAAGCGAGGCGAGATCTAAACCATCATCTCGCATCACACCAAAAGCAATAGAGCAAGCCACAAAAAACAGACCATGGCAAGAGCCCCTGGTTCCTCCTCGCGTCCTCATGACCCTCAAGAGGGGGACTGGCAGAGTTGTTCCGTATCTCACCTCCAGCTTAGTCGACTCCAAACGCAAGGATACCACCCTCCCCTAGATCTAGTCTCTGTACAGCGGGGTTAACCACTATAGATGCTGATGCATTGGCGGAGAATTTCCCCAATCCCAGTCAAGGGGAGAGGGTGTGCTTCACCTCATTTCTTTTGAGGGGCATGGGATTCCTAATCCACCCTTCCTTAGGGGCCTACTGGAACACTACGGGATCCAGCTGCACAACCTCACACCAGGTTCTAATTTACATATCTCCAGTTTTGTCGCTCTTTGCGAATTATTCTTGGGTTGCGAGGCTCACTTCAAACTATGGAAAAAGTTCTTCTGCCTCGTCCCCCGCCATCAGGGCTGTGGCTCTATTTTCAAAGTGGGCGGTGCCGAAGTATGGCGTATAGCCGGATCCAGCTACCCCGTCGGGACTCCGAAGAAACGATCTGCCGAATGGTCTTTGGAATGTTTCTATATTGATGATGTACCCCTTCCGAACCCTATTCAGCGTGGACTGCCAGAATTTTCTAGCGCCCCCCTGAAGAAGCTATACAGCTGGCATCCCAAGAAGATAGCGCGGAGGTGATGAACTTGGTAAACAAGATCAAGCTATTGACCCATTCCGGACTCTCCATAGTAGAAGTTATGGCTATCATGATAAAGAGAGGCATCCAACCACTTCAACCCCGAGTAACTCCCCTATGGAACTACAACGGGGAGGACGACCCATCCCGCTACAGGTGAAAGGGTCCGGATGGCCAAGCCGCATTAGCGGCAGCTTTGGCCGACCTATATAAAGAAGAAGAATAAGACTGCATGCGTGTAAATTGCCGAGAAGCCTACTCCATGTAAACTCCTATTGAATGGTAAGTTTTTTAACCGCTCAATGCTCTTTTATCCATAGGGATGCATTGATACAATATCCTGGCTGTTTATTTTTTGAACAGTCATGGAGGCAGTTTGTTGAGAACATTAACTGCCCCCCCCCCCAGCCAGAGGATCATGATCGCAATGAAGACCCTGAATTCCATGAGGATCCGGACATGTTTGTAGAGTTCGAAGATGGAGTCTACTATCAGGCGAGCCTTGATGGCTCAGAGGTGGCCATTATGGCTGACTACCCCGACTTCTATCCCTTCGTGAAGGTAAGTGTTCGGAAACTATTTTCTCAAAGAAGAGTGATACTTCCACCAGTCTCCTTATCCTCTACATTGGACCATGTTTTGCAGGATCGCCGCTCAGTGAGCCGCACTGTCACATCCCTAGCCTTACCTTGCACTAGGCTAGCACTTCTCTGTTGCATCATGTTTAAGTTCTTTTGAAAGTTGAAATGGGGATTGCTCAAACCCTAGCACAAAACCAAATCAACTAGGTTCAAATAAAAATATTCTCAGTGAACCCAAAATGCCCTTTAGAAAAGTTTATCATTTTTGGATTGGTTTAAAACCTCTGCCAAAAATGGTACACATATTTCTAGGCCATTCTGGATTTTTGAATTAAATCATATGATATTTGCATTTGCGCATTTAATTGCTAAATAATATTTTAAATGCTCAGATAATCACAAACTGAAATGTTTGCTGTTGGAAATATTCCAAATAGTGACATTGAGCAGTTTCATGATTTTTGGTAATGCCCTGGCATTTTTAATAAAGCCAAACACAATTACAGAAAATAGAAAACAGAAAAGAATTAGGAAAAGAGAGAGACGAAGCCTACCTGGCCTTATCTGAAGTCAGCCCAGCAGCACAGGCCCAACCCACCACCGCAGCTCCTCTTGTCGTCTTCCTCGTCGGACAGAAGGACGAGCGCATGCCCGACGCCCGCACGCCCACGCCCAGGCCACCTCCTCCCTCCCTGCCTGCCTGGTTCCTCTTGGACGACTCTAGATGAGCGCCATGCAGCCCCTCGACCCTCTCTCACTCTCCCTGGATCCCTCCAACTCTGCTCTCTCCCGCAGCACCACCGACATGACACCATCGCCGCTGATGCCGATTGCCGCAGCCACCGTACTCCCCTCACCTTGCCGATGCGCCAAGAAGCCCCGTCTCGTCCCCCTCTTCCTCCTCACCAAGACGGAAGGCACCGGAAGCCCTGGATGTCGCCAGCTCCGCCGTTCCCCTCCTCGACCACCGAGGATTGCCGCCATCGATTCGTCACTGTCCGGCCTACCCCGAGCCCGCTGAGCATCTCTTCGTGATCGTGGTGAGCACCCGGTTATTTCTCCCCTAACCCCGCTTCCATTTGGTCGTCGTAGCTGTCGCCCCCTTGCTTACCGTAGCCGCCGCCGCACGGGCTCATCGCCGGCAAAGCCCCGGTGACCCTTTTGGTCCCGCGCCTACGTCCGTTGCACTTGCAATGTTCCGTAGAGCAAAACTAGCGCGACAGCCGGCTCATTTGCGAGCCGCAGCGCTAACCCCGCACCCACCCGAGCTCCGGCCGCAACCTCGCTCGCTGCCTTTGCTGTTTCTGACCGCCCCGGCACCGCCCACGGCTACCACCCGATGCGCCCCATCACGCCGCAGCCATAGAGCCCAACTCTGCCTTCTCTGGTCATCGGAGTCGCCGGAACAAGCGACGCCGCCGCGTTTGTGTGTCACCGGCGGTTAACCGCCGGCGTGGCCGGCTTAATTAATGCCTAATCACACTGCTAATTACCAACCACAGTCACTGACAGTTGGTCCCCACTGGCTAACTAACCACAGTTTATTTCCTGTTTAGTTTTAATTAACAACAGCGGACCCACACGTCAGCTTTGACCAAGCTGACGTGGCCGTTGACTGGGCCCACATGTCAGCGGCACTAACCAGCCCCAGTCACTGACCAATGGACCCCACTGGTCAGGTTTGACCTGCAGCAGCGCCTGTTGACCTACTGACATCACAGTGACGTAGTGCTTACGCAATAAATCATTTACTAGATTTATTCTTATTCAGGAAATTCCAGAAAATGTTATAAACTTAAAAAATTCATATAAAATCAACCGTAACTCCAAATGAAATAATTTACATATGAAAAATGACCAGAAAAATCCAATCTATCCATCTGTACCATTTTCATGCATGTTGGGACAACTTATAGCTGCTGTTTAGCACAAATCATATAAATGGAATTTAAACCTTCACATATGGAGTTTGCATTTGAATCATGGATTCAAACCAACTCCATTTAACGTGTTGCTTGTTGCATTAGCTTAAACCATAGCATATTGCCATGTCACATTCATGCATCATATTGTGCATTGCATTGTTTGTGTTCTTCCTTGTTTGCCGGTGTTTGTCCCCTCTCGATAGACGTGGTTCCGATGATGAGTTCGATGACACCGATGAAGAGCTATATTATCTTCAGAAGTGCCAGGCAAGCAAAACCCCCTTGTTCATTCCGATACAATCTCACTCTCTCGCTCCTGCTCTCTTTTACAGCATTAGGACAACAATGATTCAACTGCTACATGCTGCGGTAGTTGAACCCCTTTCCTTTGCATGACCTGTCATTGCCACAGTAAATAGATGAAACCCACTAGCATGAGTAGGAGTTGTTTGAGCCCTGATGTGCCTATTCATTCATGCTTGTTTGTCATTCCTGCTACTGCTTAGAGTTGAGTCAGGTCTGATTCATCGGGGATGAATTGGAGGTGTGTGAACTTGTCCTACTGTGTGTGGTCTAAGTGTGTGAACACGATTTGGTAAAGGTAGCGGTGAGAGGCCATGTAGGAGTACATGGTGGGTTGTCTCATGGAAACCATCCTCAGGAACTGAGTTCTGTGTTTGAGATACGTGAGCAATTACTACCACACATTGGGTTCCGGTAACTCGACCCCTCTCGGCTTATTAATCAACCTGATCTCTTTCCAGGAGTTGCAACTAGTTTCTGGTGTTTGTAGGTAGTATTAGTAGTCTACCAAGTGGCACCCGGTACAGGTGGGCTTGGGACAGACTAGGCACAGTGGCACGGTGTACCAAGTGGCACCCGGATGGTGGGCTTGGGAACCCTGCTCACATCGTTTGGGGCCGTGAGCGACACCCCGGCCGGATCTCCTCACGGATGGAAGCCGAATAGGCGATAAACATGGACGAGAGACTTGTGTGGTTAGTCAGGTCGTGGCCGACTCCCTCGCTAGGCTTCCGCTTGAAGGTTGCCGAGATACATGATGTGTACATGGCGGTAAGTGGCGAGAGCGTGTGTGAACAAGTACACCCCTGCAGGGTTAACATCATCCATTCGAATAGCCGTGTCCATGGTAAAGGACTTCTGGGTTGCCTATACAGTTCATAGACAAGTGAAAGTGGATACTCTAAAATACGCAAGATAAATGTGAGTGCTATGGATGGCGTTCTCGTAGGGAGACGGGAGCGGATCCATAGTGGTGTATTGATATGGTGAATATGTGGACTCGTGCGCGCCACCTCAAAAGAGTTACTTGCAGTCGTAGTTCAGGTTAGCCACTGAGTCAAAGCTGGCTTGCTGCAGTTAAACCCCACCATCCCCTTTGTTGATACTGATGCATATGTAGTTAGTTCTGATGTAAGTCTTGCTGGGTACATTTGTACTCATGTTGCTTAATTTATGTTTTTGCAGAGAGACTTCAGTCTTGCTAGTAGTTCCACGTGGACTTCGACGTTTAGCTTGTTACCTCAGCTACGATCTTGTGCCCTCGGCAGGATCTGGTAGATAGACAGACATCTCAGCCTTTTTCATTTGTAGATGTCTGTACTCAGACATGTTAAGCTTCCGCTTGTGCTTGACTTGTGTGCTCTGAATGCTGGGTCATGAGACCCATGTTTATAATATCTCGCTCCTCGGAGCCTATTGAATAAAATACTTAAGTTGTAGAGTCATGTTGTGATGCCATGTTGTATTTACACATATCGAGCATATTGTGTGTATGTTATTGAAATGCTTGGTATGTGTGGGATCTGACTATCTAGTTGTTTATCCTTGGTAGCCTCTCTTACCGGGAAATGTCTCCTACTATTTCCACTGAGCCTTGGTAGCTTGCTACTGCTCCGGAACACTTAGGCTGGCCGGCATGTGTCCTTCTTCGTTCCTGTGTCTGTCCCTTCGGGGAAATGTCACGCGGTGTCTACCGGAGTCCTGCTAGCCCAGTTGCTATAGCCTGGATTCACTCGCTAATGACTGACACGTTCGTTGCTGGGTCATGTATGCATGTCCCTGTAAGTTAGTGCCACTTTGGGTTCACGACTAGCCATGTCAGCCCGGGATCCTTGTCACATGGATGCTAGCGACACTATCATATACGTGTGCCAAAAGGTGCAAACGGTCCCGGGCCTGGTAAGGCGACACCCGTGGGAATACCGTGCGTGAGGCCGCAAAGTGATATGGGGTGTTACATGCTAGATCGGTGTGCCATTGAGTCGGGGTCCTGACAGCTTTGGTATCAGAGCTTGACTGCCTGTAGGATTACCAAGCCAAACTGGTCGAAGTTGAGTCTAGAAATTCTCTAGTTATATAAGGGAATTGATTGTGGTTGGGAACGTAAGGCTCTTTTTACTCCTTATACCTTATGACCTTCTGATCTGAGTCAGCTTATCTTTCCTACGGGGTTAAGGAACTAGGCTCTCTCTTCTTTCTATTAGGATCACGTGTTACTAATCCGTAGACTTATAGAATTGTTGGACTTAAGCCTTAGTTAAGTTCCTACCATCTTCTATGTGTTCATAGTTGATCTCAGAACCTTGATATTATGATGATAGAGTGGTTATGCCACCATTTTGTAGGATGTCTCAAATCATTTTGAGCATTTATAGCCGTTATGTTGTCCGAGTCATCCCAGGGTTCTAATAGTCTGATGCATTTGCAAATCCCTTCTTCCTGTTCCCGATGTCCTCTCTGGCCAGGTTAACCACACATAATGGTGAGTTGAGGTACTCTATTGCCTCGACGTATATGTTGGAGCTATTATTATGACCCTAGATGTCTAGAGTATCACCTAGTAATCTAGCCATGTTTTGTGTTCCGAGTGTGATGATTCTGGCCATCATTCTCGAGAGCATCCCGTGATGCCACTTAGCTAGTAGCCATTCTATTCCCGGGTTCTTGAACCCGAGATTCACCCTACTTATTTCATGTTGATAGTGTTTGCTAGTTCCTTTAGGATATTAGTAACCTTTGCGATAGTCCTCGAGGTCCATGGTATTGCCTTCTTCCAAATACCATGAACTGCTTATGGCAGAAGTTCTTTGAACCAAAAGATCACAACCAGAGTGCTCTTGATGAGTCCTCCATTCATAGTTGTGAATCTGCTAGTCCTTCCTCTTCAGCATGGGTTATCCGAAAGAAATATGTTGAACTTGTTTGACATACTAACCTATGCATCCACAACTCCTAAAGATATATGTTCCTTTGAGTTGTCCCTCTTTAGTTGTCTTATGACCTTCGCCTATCAATTGATAGTCAAGAGCATGCGTGCATTCGTTCATCGGTGCCTATCATTCTTTGGTCCGTCAAGCCATTCTAGTTCAGAATGACTAGGAGAAACAAACTCCAGTACCTCATCCATTTCTAGGATTGGGTTAAAGCAGCTGTATTCCGCAGATCAAATGCAATCAAGATTTTCATCTGTTCTACCCTGAAGTATTACCCACTTTATGTCAGGAATGTCATGAGAATTGCACCTTCTCTTATGAATTCTTAATGTGGTAATACTTCTCGCCATCATTATTCATCCCTTGGTCCCCGTGTTGTTGTAACCGGAATACCGACAAGTGTACTGTGATGTGTGAAATCAATACTGCTAGCAACCCCATTGCTTGGTAGTTAAAGGACAATAATTTCATTCTTAGCGTGTTGGTTCTTGAATCGTCATTCTAAGATAGATTGTGCTACCTAGTCCTTATTTCCTGGTGTACTCTTCGATTGATGAGTTAGGATTTTGTCAAATCCTCGCTCATTAGATCATATCGTCTTGCCCTGAAAAGCAAGATCGTTCTCGAGCTTAATAACATATGGGTGGTTCATGATTTTCCGAATATCTTCTCGGAAGTGTTACCAGGTTGTCACCTGACCGCTATGTTGAGTTCATGATCAAGTTGGTTTCTTGTAAACCACCCTTTCTCCAAGAATCTGTGTTGGATACCCTAAGCTAGTTGGTTAAGCTAAACAACAACTTGGAGAGTTGGAAGATGAAAGCTTGTCCGACTTAGCTCATTCCAAAGGGATATCTTTGTGTGTGTGTGTGTGTGTTGAAGAAAGATGATATCTTCACCGTTTGGGCCTATGATCAGTTAATGGACCTATCACCTTATCCAATCTTTGATTTGAGTGTGGGCTATTCTCAGATCAAATCAGAACCAATGATATTCATAATGTTGTTTTACTCGTGGTTTTTCCTCGAGCATACTCCATTATATCATTTGGTCTGACCAATGCTATCATCGTGTTCGCATAATTATGGAATTCTATCTTCACGGAAATCTAGATGACATGTTGTTGAGCCCATCGACAACATTTTTACCTTCCCATGATTCGTGTTGAACTTACAGCTAGTATTGGAAACTTTGTGAGCAATGCTTTCGTGTTCCGTTCATGAAGCATATGTTCGGATGAAAGAAGTGATTTCCTCTGATACATGTGCATTTGATGCAAGTTGCCGCCGTGAATTAGAGAAAGATAGTTTTGCCTCCTATGGAATCATCCCAAGTCAGTCATGCACGTGCGAAGAATTCTGTGGTCTGTTAGACTGATCATCTTCATTCTATATGTCTTCCTAGCACACCAAGCCACTAATTGACTTGTTCAAGGAAGAGAAGTCTATGCTTGGGATCTAATCCATGGACTTGCGTAAAGACTTTGATATCCTCGATGAGGGTTCCCCACCCGAACTCGGAAGTGTTTTATTATAAGACTACTATGTGGTCATGCTTGTCTGAGACAGCATGTTTGTATGTGTGTAGCAGAACCAGCTCATGTTTTGGAGCTTGGTATCGCAGTTCATTCCCCGAGAATCCCGCAATGTCGTATCGTCGATTTGTGTTGCAAACATTCATTTTTCTTTCTAGACTTAATGAGTCTAGAATATCCTGACACCAACCAGATCTGAATCTCAGGCAGTTATGATGGTTGGAACGTTTCCCAAGAACTATAACAATGATCTCTCTGTAATCCGGTAATGTCAGGACCCCGACTCAATGCCACATCGATCTAGCATGTAACACCTCATATCACTTTGCGGCCTCACGCACGGTATCCCCACGGGTGCCGCCTTACCTTTGCCCGGGACCGTTTGCGCCTTTTGGCACACGTATATGACAGTGTCGCTAGCATCCATATGATAAGGAGCCCGGGCTGACATGGCTAGTCGTAAACCCAAAGTGGCACTAACTTACAGGGACAGGCATCCATGACCCAGCATCGAACGTGTCGGTCATCAGCGAGTGAATCCAGGCTGTAGCACTGGGCTAACAGGACTCCGGTGAACCGGGCTGTAGCGGGATAATAGGACTCCGGTATTCATCGCATGACATTTCCCCGAAGGGACAGACACAGGAACGAAGAAGGACACATGCCGGCCAGCCTAAGTGTTCCGGAGTAGTAGCAAGCTACCAGGGCTCAGAGGAAACAATAGGAGACATTTCCCGGTAAGAGAGGCTACTAAGGATAAACAACTAGATAGTCAGATCCCACACATAGCAATACACATTACACGTACGCATAACATGCAAGTATGTGCTGTACAACATGGCATCACAACACAACTCAACAACTCATATAGATAAGGGTCAAAGAGCCATCATAGCATTATTACAAACAGGGGTCACATGACCCAACATTCAGAGCAATCAAGCAACAAACGGAAGCATTACATGTCTGAGTACAGACATCTATAAATGAAAAAGGCTGAAAGCCTGACTATCTACAACGTCCGATCAAGATCGTAGCTGAGGTACTAGCTACTAGTCGAAGTCCATGAGAACACTAGTAAGACCTAAGTCTCCGCTGCAAAACATAAATAAACCAACATGAGTACAAAGGTACTCAGCAAGACTTACATCAGATCCTATCATACATGCGTTTGTATCAAGAGAGTAATGTGGGGTTTAGTTGTAGCAAGCCAGCTTTGTCTCTGTGGCTAACCTGTTCTACGACTACCAGAAACTCTTGAGGTGAGACAACGTACACGAGTCCACTAATCACCACACAATACACTACTATGGATTCATCCCCGTCTCCCTACAAGAAGGCCATCCATAGCACTCACACTTGTCTTGAGCATTTTAGAGTATCCACTTCAAGTTGTCTATGTACCATGTAAGCATCCAAGAAGTCCATAACCGCGGACCCGGCTATTCGAATAGATCATGTTAACCCTGCAGGGGTGTACTTCTTCACACATGCTCTCGCCACTTACCGCCATGTACACGTCATGTATCTCGGCAACCTTCAAGCGGAAGCCTAGCGAGGGTGTCGGCCACGACCTGACTAACCACACAAGACTCTAGTCCAGGTTTATCGCCTATTCGGGTTCCATCCGCAAGGAGATCCGGCCGGGGTGTCGCTCACGGCGCCAAACGATGTGAGCAGGGTTCCCAAGCCCACCATCCGGGTGCCACTTGGTACACCGTGCCACGTGTGCCTAGTCTGTCCCAAGCCCACCCTGCCGGGTGCCACTTGGTAGAAAAATAGCACTACCTACAAACACCAGAAACTAGTTGCGACTCCTGGACAGAGATCAAGTTGGTTAATAAGTCGAGAGAGTCAATTGACGGATCCCAATGTGTGGTAGTATCGAGTCATTGGACAACATACATAGAACTCAGTGCTTAAGGACGGTTCCAGTGAGACAACCCACCATGTACTCCTACATGGCCTCTCACCGCTACCTTTACCAAATCGTGTTCACACACTTAACTCTCAGCATCAGAACATATTGTAACACTCCAATTCATTCCCAATGAACCATACCTGACACAACTCTAAGCAATAGCAGGCATAGCATGGTTGGAACACAACATGGCTCAATCAACTCCTACACATGCTAGTGGGTTTCAACTATTTACTGTGGCAATGACAGGTCATGCAGAGGAATGGGTTCAACTACCGCAGCACAAAGTAGCAGATGAATCGTTGTTGTCCTAATGCAATAACTGAGAGCAGGAGCGAGAGAGTAGGATTTTATCGAAATGAACAAGGGGGTTTGCTTGCCTGGTAAAACAACAGAGGAGGCACTGCTTCATAGACAGGTACTCTGGAACAGCTCCGGAGCAGGACCTATCGAGAAGGAACGGTGCCGGCAATCAATACACAAACATATGCAACAATATGATGCATGAACATGGCATGAAGATGTGATGTTGTTTGAGCTAATGCAACTAGTAATCATTTGGTTTGAAGTCCATTTGAACCAAAGCTCAAATGCATCTCCAAAGTAAGCTCTTATATATGCCATAATGTGTTTTCCCAAATTCAGCATGTATAAGTTGGTTTGTCATGCATGAAACTAGTACAGATGGAATGGTTGCATTTTTCTGATAATTTTTCATATATAAATTATTTTAATCTGAGCTACGGTTGAATTGATATGAATTTTTGAAGTTTAAATCAATTTCTGGAATTTCCTGATTTAATTTAAAACCAGAAATCATATAATTGCGCCAGCATGACGTCAGCATGACGTCAGCAGTCAACTGCGGCTGACTGGGGTCAAACCTGACGTGTGGGGTCCACACGTCAGTGACAGGGGTTTAAACAGGGGGTTAATTTAATCCTAATTAAAAGTTAGTGGCGCTGGGGCCCACTGTCAGTGTCAGGTTAAATAACAGAGGTTAATTAAATTTAAACTAATCCTAACTAGAATTAGCAGGGACGGGCCCCACTAGTCATTGAGCCAGGGGAGGTCAAACCCCCTGGTCAACTGGGGCTAACACGCCGGCGTTTAGCCGCCGGCGGCAGCAAACGCGGCGGAGGGCGCGGAATTGCCACTCTGGCGCCCAATCGAGAAGCGGAGGGCACGCGTGGGAAGCGGGAGCTCGCGCGCATCCACTGGTGCCCTCCGTTTCACCGGAGACGGACTAAATCGACGGCGGCGACCACTTGGGCGGCGGCCGGAGTTCGGGCGCGAGCGGGATCGGGCTGCGGGGCACGGGGAGGCAGGGGAGAAGGGGGGGTTCGATGGTGGGGCTCACAGTGAATCCAACGGAGTCGTCGGCGAGCTCGGGGAAGGCTTGGGGCAGCCGGAGCGACGACGGCGATCTCGTCGGCCGAAGCTTGAAGACGATGGCGATGGCGATGAAGCGGAGCTCGCCCGGGTTGCTTTGCTCGGTGAGGAGGGAGAAGTGGTCGCGACGGAGCTGGGAAGCGTGTCGGGGAGGTGCGGTAGTGGCCGAGGCCACGGTGGCTATGGACGGCGGCGACGGTGATTCTCGGGTGAGAGAGAGAGAAGGGGAAAAAGCACGGGAGAGAGGGGGGTGAGGCCAGGGGATCAGGGCGGCACCGAGAAGAAGCAACGCGGCGTCGCACTGGCAGGGTAGGCAGGCAGGCGAGCTAGTGGCGTGGCGCTCCGCCCGTGCGCGCGTGCTTGGCACGCTCCCCTCCCTCTGTCGAGGACGAAGACGACAGAGGAGGAGGCGGGCTGGGCCACCTGCTGGCTGGGCCGGCCTGCTGCTGCTGGGCTGCACAGGGAGGAGGCCCAGGTAAGTCTCCCTCTTTTATTTTTGTTTTCTAATTTTTCTGACATTTGTTTTGATTTAATTTAAAATATTAAATCATTTAATTACCTTATGCCAATTTTTGCAGGAGCTAACTATATTATTCCAGAGCTCCTTTATAAATGGCATAATTTTTGGACATATATTAATATATATAACTAATATATTTCCAATGCAAATATTTATCGGATTAATCCAAATGGCCAAAATAAATATCCATGAGCTCCTAAAAATATTGGTTTGATTTTTATCTCTGTCCAATATTTTCAGAGAGCAACATGAGCATTTTCTTGGACCCTTTTGGAGAAATTTTTATTTGGGTCATTTTCAAAAAATGATTCTGAGGGTTCCACCAATCCTCATTTCAAATTTAAATGAAATTTAAACATGATGCACAAATGACTAGCTAGTCTAGGTCATACCAGACTAGGGATGTGACAACTCGCCCCCACTTGAAAGAATCTCGTCCCGAGATTCAGGGGTCGACGGAAAGAAAGTGGGGTACTCCAGTCGAAGACGATCTTCTCGCTCCCAAGTAGCTTCTCTCTCGGAATGATGAGACCACTGAACTTTGAGAATGATGTGGGGGTAGTTCCCAAGTAACTTGATGTTCTGACGTCGGGTAACACGCTCTGCTTGATCAAGAATGCGAACCGGGTACTCTCGGTATGTGAGGTTATCTTGGAGATCAAGCGTTTCGTGGTCCACTCCGCGGATGGGATCCGAGAAGCAACGCCTGAGTTGAGAGACGTGGAAGACATCATGAACTCGAGAAAGATGTGGGGGTAGTTCCAATTGGTAGGCAACCTCTCCTCGTTTAGCGAGAATGCGAAAGGGACCAATGTAACGAGGAGCCAACTTGCCCTTGATACCGAAACGATGGGTACCCTTCAAAGGAGTAACCCGAAGGTAAGCCTGGTCGCCAATTTCATAAGTCATATCCTTATGATGACGATCATACTGACTCTTTTGACGAGACTGGGCTGTTTTCAAATTCTCACGAATGATGCGAACTTGCTCTTCTGCCTCCTGGATCATGTCCGGTCCAAAGAATTGTCTTTCACCGGTTTCTGACCAGTTCAAAGGTGTTCGACATCTCCGTCCATAGAGAACCTCAAAAGGAGCTTTCTTGAGGCTGGATTGATAGCTATTGTTATAAGCAAACTCGGCAAAAGGAAGACATTTCTCCCAATCCATACCGAATGAGATAACGCAAGCTCTAAGCATGTCTTCGAGAATTTGATTGACCCGTTCCACCTGACCACTCGACTGAGGGTGGAAAGCAGTACTGAAGGAAAGATGGGTTCCCATGGCAGTTTGGAAACTCTCCCAGAAATGAGAAGTGAAAAGACTGCCACGGTCTGAATTGATCTCTAGTGGAACACCATGAAGTGACACTATTCGAGAAATATATAAGTCAGCAAGCTGACTAGCAGTGATACTCTCTCGAACAGGAAGGAAGTGAGCCACTTTGGAAAGACGATCAACGACTACGAAGATAGCGTTATTCCCTCTCTTAGTCCTGGGAAAGCCGATGATGAAGTCCATACCAACTTTATCCCATTTCCATTCAGGAATAGCTAAAGGCTGAAGGGTGCCAGCAGGTCTCTGATGCTCTGCCTTAACGCGACGACAAACGTCACATTTAGCAATGAACTCAGCGATTTCTCTCTTCATCCTAGTCCACCAGAACCTCTGGCGTAGGTCCTGATACATCTTAGTGCTACCGGGATGAATCGTGAGAGGAGATTCATGCGCCTCCTTGAGAATCAATTATCGAAGATGTTGCTTCTTGGGGACCACCAGGCGGTTCCCAAAGAAAACAACACCTCGAGCATCAACAGAGAAACTACCAGCAACTCCCTTCTTAATGTTTCTCTTGATCCGGGAAATCCCCGTATCATATTCTGGCTAGTTATGATAAGATCCTCAAGAGTAGGTTTCGCCACCAAGGTAGAAAGGAATCCGTGAGGAGCAATGTGAAGATTAAGCTTACAGAATTCCTCATGGAGAAGTGGTTGGCCTTGCTGCAACATGAGATTGTTGCAATAGGATTTACGGCTTAGAGCATCAGCCATGACATTGGCTTTGCCTGGGGTGTAGGTAATCCCTAGATCATAATCTGTGATCAACTCCAACCAACGTCTTTGCCTAAGGTTCAGATCCGGTTGGGTGAAGATATACTTGAGACTCTGGTGATCGGTGTAGATCTCGCAACGTTTACCAAGAAGGTAATGTCGCCAGGTCTTGAGTACATAGACTACGGCTGCAAGCTCTAGATCATGTGTAGGATAATTCTCCTCATGTGGATGCAACTGTCGAGATGCATAGGCAATCACATGACGATCCTGCATAAGAATGCAACCTAGTCCCTGTCGTGAGGCGTCGCAGTAGATAATAAAGTCTTTAGTGAAATCCGGTGGCACAAGTATGGGAGCAGAAGTCAGGCGTCTTTTCAGTTCCTGAAAACTGTACTCACACTGTGGGGACCACTCGAACTTTTTATCTTTCTTGAGAAGTTCCATGAGGGGTTTGGCTACTTTGGAGAAATTTTCAACAAAGCGGCGACAATAGCTGGCTAGACCAAGGAAACTCCTAACTTGTTTAACGGTTTCAGGTGGAGTCCAATCGAGAACGGCCTTGAACTCTCTCGGGATTGACAGCAATGCCCTTACCAGAGATTACGTGGCCTAGGTAGGTCACTTCTGGCAACCAAAATTCACACTTGGAGAACTTGGCATAAAGGCGGTGCTCTCTGAGTTTTTCTAACACAAGTCTAAGATGTTCGGCATGCTCTTCCTCGTTCTTCGAGTAAATAAGAATATCATCGAGGTAAACCACGACGAACTTATCTAAGTACTCCATGAAGATCGAGTTCATCAAGCGGGAGAAAGTGGCTGGAGCGTTGGTTAGGCCAAAGGACATGACGGTGTACTCGTACTGGCCATAACGAGTGACAAAAGCTGTCTTGGGAATGTCCCCGTTTCTGATTTTGATTTGGTGGTATCCTAACCTTAAATCCATCTTGGAGAAGACTGAGGATCCAGCGAGCTGATCATACAGATCGTTGATCCTGGGGAGCGGATACTTGTTCTTTATCGTGACCAAATTAACGGGACGATAATCTACAACCATCCGGTCTGTACCATCCTTCTTCTTGACGAATAGGACGGGGCAAGCCCAAGGAGAAGAACTAGGACGGATGAAACCCTTTTGCAAGGACTCATCAAGTTGTTTCTTAAGCTCGGCTAGTTCTAAGGGTGCCATCTTGTAAGGTCTCCTAGAGATTGGAGCTGTTCCTGGGATAAGATCTATGACGAACTCTACATCTCTGTCAGGTGGAACACCTGGCAGTTCCTCTGGAAAGACATCCGGAAAGTCACGGACTACCGGGATATCTTCAAGGTCTGGAAGAGGGCTGGCATTAAGAGAATAGAGCTGACGCTTTGCAACTCTAGTGGAGACGGTGACTATCTTGCCAGATGGGTGTGTAAGCTGAACAGATCTTGTGTAACAATCAATCTTGGCATGATGAGCTGTCATCCAGTCCATACCCAAGATGATATTAATATCTGAGGACTTGAGGGCTACAAGTGATGCAAGGAATACAAGTCTGTCAACAAGGATTTCGTTACCATGGCTTACACTAGAGGTTTGCCATTTGGATCCAGGAGTTTGGACGACTAGCGGAGTTGGCATATCACAAAATGACATGTTGTGCAAGTTAGCATAGCTTTCAGAAATGAAGGAGTGAGATGCTCCAGTATCGAATAGAACTGATGCTGGGTGACAATTGACAAGGAGTGTACCAAGAACGACATCCGGATCATCATGAGCGTCTTTAGCTGAGACGTGATGCACACGTCCACGTTCAGTGGGGGCTGACTTGACACTGATCATCTTGCGTGATGGCTTAACACAGCCAACAGTCTTCTCGGGCTGGGGTGGAGCATAACTAGTCTGAGAGCAGTCACGTGCATAGTGTCCTGGCTTCCCGCATGTGAAGCAAGTCCCTGAGGTTGGACGTGGACCCGCACTGACAAGCGGTCTACCAGTAGGCCTGGGTGAAACATACGACTGAGCTGGGGAAGGCACCACATGAGATGACCTCGGTGTATAACCGGAAGGAAGAGCGGAGTTTGGAACCCAAATCCGGCGCTTCTGGGAACTAGAGCCAGGGGAAGATCCCAAATCACGGGTGTGCTTACGAGACTCCTCGTAAGTGAGCTGAGCTGTCTCTGCATTGATGGCCTTGTTCACAAGGGCTTGGAATGTATCACAATGATGCAGGTGGAGATCACGACGCAACTTGGGGTTGAGACCCTTCCGGAACCTAGCTTGCTTCTTGGCGTCCGTCGACACTTCTTCTGTGGCATAACGGGCGAGGTTCTCGAACTCTCTGCTATAAGCATCAACAGCCATCTTATTCTGGGTGAAACTACAGAACTCTTCTCTCTTGCGATCAATGAGGGCCTGGGGAATGTGATGCTCGCGAAAAGCCTCAGTGAAATCTCTCCAGGTAGGAATCTGGCCAGCTGGAAGCATAGCCTCATAGTTCTGCCACCAAAGACTAGCAGGACCTTCCAGGTGGTATGTGGCATAAGTGACCTTGTCATCTTCAGCTACGCTCGCGGAACGCAGCTTATGAGTGATGCTACGGAGCCAGTCATCTGCATCGAGTGGCTCGATGGAATGATGAAAGGTAGGTGGGTGCAAGCGAATGAAGTCATGAATGGTCGCAGACCTTTGGAACTGATGTGCGGTGTTCTCCTCGATACGTGCCAACAAACGGTTAGACTCACGCTTGTTCCTCTCCATTTCTAACATGAACTCTGTCAACGAAGGCTGGTCGGGAGGATCCTCATCCCTACCATCTCCATGGTTCTGGCTACGAACAATAGAACTTGATGACATCCTGAGAAACGAAACCAGGGACGGAGTCAGCATCAACTATAGACTGTAGAATGTAGGACAAGGAATTAGTATCTCTCGAACTCCTAGGGAAATTCCGGCAGCATAACGGCAGTAAAATGCTCAGAATGAGACATCCTACTAAAAATGGGGTGGTAACATACTCATCATCATTACTCAAGGTTCTGAGATCATACTAAACAGACTACACCGGAAATACTCGAAAACTGGGGTATGACTCTGATCAACCAATCCTATGGGACTACGGAGTAGTAACACGTGATCCTGATAGACGGAAGAGAAAGCCTAGTTCCTTAACCCCGTAGGAAAGATAGGATGACTCAGATCAGAAGGCCATGAGGTATAAGGAGTAAAAAGAGCCTTACGTTCCAACCCACAATCAATTCCCTTACATAACTAAAGATTTTCTAGACTCAACTTCGACCAGTTTGGCTTGGTAATCCTACAGGCAGTCAGGCTCTGATACCAACGCTGTCAGGACCCCGACTCAATGCCACATCGATCTAGCATGTAACACCTCATATCACTTTGCGGCCTCACGCACGGTATCCCCACGGGTGTCGCCTTACCTTTGCCCGGGACCGTTTGCGCCTTTTGGCACACGTATATGATGGTGTCGCTAGCATCCATATGATAAAGAGCCCGGGCTGACATGGCTAGTCGTAAACCCAAAGTGGCACTAACTTACAGGGACAGGCATCCATGACCCAGCATCGAACGTGTCGGTCATCAGCGAGTGAATCCAGGCTGTAGCACTGGGCTAACAGGACTCCGGTGAACCGGGCTGTAGCGGGCTAACAGGACTCCGGTATTCATCGCGTGACATTTCCCCGAAGGGACAGACACAGGATCGAAGAAGGACACATGCCGGCCAGCCTAAGTGTTCCGGAGCAGTAGCAAGCTACCAGGGCTCAGTGGAAGCACTAGGAGACATTTCCCGGTAAGAGAGGCTACTAAGGATAAACAACTAGATAGTCAGATCCCACACATAGCAATACACATTACACGTACGCATAACATGCAAGTATGTGCTGTACAACATGGCATCACAGCATAACTCAACAACTCATATAGATAAAGGCTCAGAAGAGCCATCATAGCATTATTACAAACAGGGGTCACATGACCCAACATTCAGAGCAATCAAGCAACAAACGGAAGCATTACATGTCTGAGTACAGACATCTATAAATGAAAAAGGCTGAAAGCCTGACTATCTACAACGTCCGATCAAGATCGTAGCTGAGGTACAAGCTACTAGTCGAAGTCCATGAGAACACTAGTAAGACCGAAGTCTCCGCTGCAAAACATAAATAAAGCAACATGAGTACAAAGGTACTCAGCAAGACTTACATCAGATCCTATCATACATGCATTTGTATCAAGAGAGTAATGTGGGGTTTAGTTGCAGCAAGCCAGCTTTGACTCTGTGGCTATCCTGTTCTACGACTACCAGAAACTCTTGAGGTGAGACAACGTACACGAGTCCACTAATCACCACACAATACACTACTATGGATTCATCCCCGTCTCCCTACGAGAAGGCCATCCATAGCACTCACACTTGTCTTGAGCATTTTAGAGTATCCACTTCAAGTTGTCTATGTACCATGTAAGCATCCAAGAAGTCCATAACCGCGGACCCGGCTATTCGAATAGATCATGTTAACCCTGCAGGGGTGTACTTCTTCACACACGCTCTCGCCACTTACCGCCATGTACACGTCATGTATCTCGGCAACCTTCAAGCGGAAGCCTGGCGAGGGTGTCGGCCACGACCTGACTAACCACACAAGACTCTAGTCCAGGTTTATCGCCTATTCGGGTTCCATCCGCAAGGAGATCCGGCCGGGGTGTCGCTCACGGCCCCAAACGATGTGAGCAGGGTTCCCAAGCCCACCATCCGGGTGCCACTTGGTACACCGTGCCACGTGTGCCTAGTCTGTCCCAAGCCCACCCTGCCGGGTGCCACTTGGTAGAAAAATAGCACTACCTACAAACACCAGAAACTAGTTGCGACTCCTGGACAGAGATCAAGTTGGTTAATAAGTCGAGAGGGGTCGAGTTACCGGAACCCAATGTGTGGTAGTATCGAGTCATTGGACAACATACATAGAACTCAGTGCTTAAGGACGGTTCCAGTGAGACAACCCACCATGTACTCCTACATGGCCTCTCACCGCTACCTTTACCAAATCGTGTTCACACACTTCACTCTCAGCATCAGAACATATCGTAACACTCCAATTCATTCCCAATGAACCAGACCTGACACAACTCTAAGCAATAGCAGGCATAGCATGGTTGGAACACAACATGGCTCAATCAACTCCTACACATGCTAGTGGGTTTCAACTATTTACTGTGGCAATGACAGGTCATGCAGAGGAATGGGTTCAACTACCACAGCACAAAGTAGCAGATGAATCGTTGTTGCCCTAATGCAATAACTGAGAGCAGGAGCGAGAGAGTAGGATTTTATCGAAATGAACAAGGGGGTTTGCTTGCCTGGTAAAACAACAGAGGAGGCACTGCTTCACAGACAGGTACTCTGGAATAGCTCCGGAGCAGGACCTATCGAGAAGGAACGGTGCCGGCAATCAATAAACAAAATATGCAACAATATGATGCATGAACATGGCATGAAGATGTGATGTTGTTTGAGCTAATGCAACTAGTAATCATTTGGTTTGAAGTCCATTTGAACCATAAGCTCAAATGCATCTCCAAAGTAGGCTCTTATATATGCCATAATGTGTTTTCCCAAATTCAGCATGTATAAGTTGGTTTGTCATGCATGAAACTACTACAGATGGAAAGGTTGCATTTTTCTGATAATTTTTCATATATAAATTATTTTAATCTGAGCTACGGTTGAATTGATATGAATTTTTGAAGTTTAAATCAATTTCTGGAATTTCCTGATTTAATTTAAATCCAGAAATCATATAATTGCGCCAGCATGACGTCAGCACGATGTCAGCAGTCAACTGCGGCTGACTGGGGTCAAACCTGACGTGTGGGGTCCACATGTCAGTGACAGGGGGTTAAACAGGGGGTTAATTTAATCCTAATTAAAAGTTAGTGGCGCTGGGGCCCACTGTCAGTGTCAGGTTAAATAACAGATGTTAATTAAATTTAAACTAATCCTAAGTAGAATTAGCAGGGACGGGCCCCACTAGTCATTGAGCCAGGGGAGGTCAAACCCCCTGGTCAACTGGGGCTAACACGCCGGCGTTTAGCCGCCGGCGGCAGCAAACGCGGCGGAGGGCGCGGAATTGCCACTCTGGCGCCGAATCGAGAAGCGGAGGGCACGCGCGGGAAGTGGGAGCTCGCGCGCATCCACTGGTGCCCTCCGTTTCACCGGAGACGGACTAAATCAACAGCGGCGACCACTTGGGCAGCGGCCGGAGTTCGGGCGCGAGCGGGATCGGGCTGCGGGGCACGGGGAGGCAGGGGAGAAGGGGGGGTTCGACGGCGGGGCTCACAGCGAATCCAACGGAGTCGTCGGCGAGCTCGGGGAAGGCTTGGGGCAGCCGGAGCGACGACGGCGATCTCGTCGACCGAAGCTTGAAGACGACGGCGATGGCGATGAAGCGGAGCTCGCCCGGGTTGCTTTGCTCGGTGAGGAGGGAGAAGTGGTCGCGACGGAGCTGGGAAGTGTGTCGGGGAGGTGCGGCAGTGGCCGAGGCCACGGTGGCTATGGACGGCGGCGACGGTGATTCTCGGGTGAGAGAGAGAGAAGGGAAAAAAGCATGGGAGAGAGGGGGGTGAGGCCAGGGGATCGGGGCGGCACCGAGAAGAAGCAACGTGGCGTCGCGCTGGCAGGGTAGGCAGGCAGGCGAGCTGGTGGCGTGGCGCTCCGCCCGTGCGCGCACGCCGGGCACGCTCCCCTCCCTCTGTCGAGGACGAAGACGACAGAGGAGGAGGCGGGCTGGGCCGCCTGCTGGCTGGGCCGGCCTGCTGCTGCTGGGCTGCACAAGGAGGAGGCCCAGGTAAGTCTCCCTCTTTTATTTTTGTTTTCTAATTTTTCTGACATTTGTTTTGATTTAATTTAAAATATTAAATCATTTAATTACCTTATGCCAATTTTTGCAGGAGCTAACTATATTATTCCAGAGCTCCTTTATAAATGGCATAATTTTTGGACATATATTAATATATATAACTAATATATTTCCAATGCAAATATTTATCGGATTAATCCAAATGGCCAAAATAAATATCCATGAGCTCCTAAAAATATTGGTTTGATTTTTATCTCTGTCCAATATTTTCAGAGAGCAACATGAGCATTTTCTTGGACCCTTTTGGAGAAATTTTTATTTGGGTCATTTTCAAAAAAATGATTCTGAGGGTTCCACCAATCCTCATTTCAAATTTAAATGAAATTTAAACATGATGCACAATGACTAGCTAGTCTAGGTCATACCAGACTAGGGATGTGACAGGTAAAGTGGATGTCGTGGCCAACACACCCAGCCGGAAGACCTGTTGTTGTAGTATCTTGATTGAGGAAGTTGGCCACCTCCCCATAAGGATTTCGTAGGATTTACTCCAATAAGTTACTCCTTATGGATTCTTGTGCTCCCGAAGTACGATCTTTTACTTGATGTTATAGTTATCAAACCATATCTATAAATGGGTTGTGCTAGCACATCAAGGAGAACATTAGAAGCGGAGTGCTAAATGTCTCTCGGTGGATCATCCGGATTTTGATCCCTTGGCCTTGCTAAGTTGAAATTTGAGAAAGTGTTATCTTCCTTTGCATCTGCATCCTCCATCACCATTCATCATGGTAGTAAGTTGTGTTGCCAGGATCCTTGACACGGATATTGGTAAAACCTTGATGACTATGGAAATGCTCAAGTTCTTGAGGGCACGCACAAGCGCTAGGTGTTATCATCGGCACTAACTGGGATTGCTCTTAGCTACCTCGGTTATGCTATAACTTTTCAAATGGTGGACTCACTCTCTACTGTTGAGCTTCTGCCCAGTTACTAAAATCATCCCTTGTGTTGTTCTCAACAAGGTAATCCACATCATCCATCCTAATCCGTGTATGCCATTCTATTGTACTCCTCCAAACGATGGCTCGAGATTTTCCTTAGGTTGGTATAGAGAGTCTCAATGATCTCTATATCAAAAGGAATTCTTTTTGCCACTTAAGGTAATAATTCTATGAGTCACCTTCTCTATGGTGCCCCATTATGGAATCATGGAAATTATTTCATCGCTATCTTGAAACCGTTCACCATCTCCTCAAGTGTGGAATTGTTGCCTACCAAATTGAACCCACGTCATCTGTTCTTCCATCCCCCCCCCCCCCCCGAAGTGTGTTTGAATATCTCAGCTCAAGAGGTGTTCTATATCTCATTCCGTGAGTTAATCCTGAGTTGTTCGATCTTTGAGAAGATCGATCCTTCTAGAGTCTCCTTCTCCTCTCTTTGTCATGTTGGCTGGAGTTCTCATAGCAGGACGACGAGACAAAGATGGTGATTGAATAAATATTCATTTGAAGCGCAACCTGCATCGTGAAGATTGTGTTAGTTGCGTTCCCCCTTCATCTTACCCTACCGCTTGAATCTCGGGACGAGATTCTTGTTTAGTGGGGGTGAGTTGTCACATCCCTAGCATTACCTTGCACTAGGCTAGCACTTGTCTGTAGCATCATGTTTAAGTTCTTTTGAATGTTGAAATGGGGATTGCTCAAACCCTAGCACCAAACCAAATCAACTAGGTCCAAATAAAAATATTATCAATGAACCCAAAATTCCCTTCAGAAAAGTTTATCATTTTTGGATTGGTTTAAAACCTCTGCCAAAAATGGTGCACATATTTCTAGGCCATTCTGGGTTTTTGAATTAAATCATATGATATTTGCATTTGGGCATTTAATTGCTAAATAATATTTTAAATGCTCAGATAATCACAAACTGAAATGTTTGCTGTTGGAAATATTCCAAACAGTGACATTGAGCAGTTTCATGATTTTTGGTATTGCCCTGGCATTTTTAATAAAGCCAAACACAATTACAGAAAATAGAAAACAGAAAAGAATTAGGAAGAGAGAGAGACAAAGCCTACCCGGCCTTACCTGAAGTCAGCCCAGCAGCACAGGCCGAACCCACCACCGCAGCTCCTCCTGTCGTCTTCCTCGTCGGACAGAAGGACGAGCGCGTGCCCGACGCCCGCACGCCCACGCCCAGGCCACCTCCTCCCTCCCTGTCTGCATGGTTCCTCTTGGATGGCTCTAGACGAGCGCCACGCAGCCCCTCGACCCTCTCTCACTCTCCCTGGATCCCTCCTTCTCTGCTATCTCTCGCAGCACCACCAACATGACACCATCGCCGCCGACGCCGATTGCCGCAGCCACCGTGCTCCCCTCGCCTCGCTGACGCGCTAAGAAGCCCCGTCTCGTCCCCCTCTTCCTCCTCACCAAGACAGAAGGCGCCGGAAGCCCTGGATGTCGCCAGCTCCGTCGTTCCCCTCCTCCGCCACCGAGGATTGCCGCCATCGATTCGTCGCCGTCCGGCCTACCCCGAGCCCGCCGAGCATCTCTTCGTGACCGTGGTGAGCCCCCGGTCATTTCTCCCCTAACCCCGCTTCCATTTGGTCATTGTAGCCGTCGCCCCCTTGCTTACCGTAGCCGCCGCCGCACGGGCTCATCGCCGGCGAAGCCCCGGTGACCCTTTTGGTCCCGCGCCTACGTCCGTTGCACTCGCAATGTTCCGTAGAGCAAAACTAGCGCGACAGCCGGCTCGTTTGCGAGCCGTTGCGCTAACCCCACACCCACCCGAGCTCCGTCCACCGCCTCGCTCGCCGCCGTTGCTGTTTCTGACCGCCCACGACTACCACCCGATGCGCCCCATCACGCCGCAGCCATAGAGCCCAACTCTGCCTCCTCCCGTCGTCGGAGTCGCCGGAATGAGCGACGCCGCCGCGTCTGTGTGTCACCGGCGGTTAACCGCCGACGTGGCCGGCTTAATTAGTGCCCAATCACACTGCTACTTACCCACCACAGTCACTGACAGCTGGTCCCCACTGGCTAACTAACCATAGTTTATTTCCTGTTTAGTTTTAATTAACAACAGCGGCCCCACGCGTCAGCTTTGACCAAGCTGACGTGGTCATTGACTGGGCCCACATGTCAGCGGCACTAACCAGCCCCAGTCACTGACCAGTGGACCCCACTAGTCAGGTTTGACCTGCAGCGGCGCTGTTGACCTGCTGACGTCACAGTGACGCAGTGCTTACGTAATAAATCATTTACTAGATTTATTCTTATTCAGGAAATTCCAAAAAATGTTATAAACTTCAAAAATTCATATAAAATCAACCGTAACTCCAAATGAAATAAGTTATATATGAAAAATGATCAGAAAAATCCAATCTATCCATCTGTACTATTTTCATGCATGTTAGAACAACTTATAGATGTTGTTTAGCACAAATCATATAAATGGCATTTAAACCTTCACATATGGAGTTTGCATTTGAATCATGGATTCAAACCAACTCCATTTAACTTGCTGCTAGTTGCATTAGCTTAAACCACATCATATTGCCATGTCACATTCATGCGTCATATTGTGCATTGCATTGATTGTGTTCTTCCTTGTTTGCTGGTGTTTGTCCCCTCTCGATAGACGTGGTTCCGACGATGAGTTCAATGACACCGATGAAGAGCTATATTATCTTCAGAAGGGCCAGGCAAGCAAAACCCCCTTGTTCATTCCGATACAATCCCAGTCTCTCGCTCCTGCTCTCTTTTACTGCATTAGGACAACAACGATTCGACTGCTACATGCTGCGGTAGTTGAACCCCTTTCCTCTGCATGACTTGTCATTGCCACAGTAAATAGATGAAACCCACTAGCATGAGTAGGAGTTGTTTGAGCCCTGATGTGCCTACTCATTCATGCTTGTTTGTCATGCCTGCTACTGCTTAGAGTTGAGTTAGGTATGATTCATCAGGGATGAATTGGAGGTGTGTGAACTTGTCCTACTTTGTGTGGTCTAAGTGTGTGAACACGATTTGGTAAAGGTAGCGGTGAGAGGCCATGTAGGAGTACATGGTGGGTTGTCTCATTGAAACCATCCTCAGCAACTGAGTTCTTTGTTTGTGATCCATGAGCAGTTACTACCACACATTGGGTTCCGGTAACCCGACCCCTCTCGGCTTATTAATCAACCTGATCTCTGTCCAGGAGTTGGAACTAGTTTCTGGTGTTTGTAGGTAGTGTTAGTAATCTACCAAGTGGCATCCTGTATAGGTGGGCTTGGGACATACTAGGCACAGTGGCACCCGAATGGTTGGCTTGGGAACCCTTCTCACATCGTTTGGGGCCATGAGCGACACCCCAGCCGGATCTCCTTGCAGATGGAACCCGAATAGGCGATAAACCTGGAAGAGAGACTTGTGAGGTTAGTCAGGTCGTGGCCGACTCCCTCGCTAGGCTTCCGCTTGAAGGTTGCCGAGATACATGATGTGTACATGTTGGTAAGTGGCGAGAGCGTGTGTGAAGAAGTACACCCCTGCAGGGTTAACATCATCTATTCGAATAGCCGTGTCCGCGGTAAAGGATTTCTGGGTTGCCTATACAGTTCATAGAGAAGTGAAAGTGGATACTCTAACATACGCAAGATAAACGTGAGTGCTATGGATGGCGTTCTCGTACGGAGACGGGAGCGGATCCATAATGGTGTATTGATATGGTGAATATGTGGACTCGTGTGCGCCACCTCAAAAGAGTTACTTGCAGTCGTAGTTCAGGTTAGCCACTGAGTCAAAGCTGGCTTGCTGCAGTTAAACCCCACCATCCCCTTTGTTGATACTGATGCATATGTAGTTAGTTCTGATCTATCTCTTGCTGGGTACGTTTGTACTCACGTTGCTTAATTTATGTTTTTGCAGAGAGACTTCAGTCTCGCTAGTAGCTCCACGTGGACTTCGACATTTAGCTTGTTACCTCATCTACGATCTTGTACCCTCGGCAGGATCTGGTAGATAGACACACATCTCAGCCTTTTTCATTTGTAGATGTCTGTACTCAGACATGTTAAGCTTCCGCTTGTGCTTGACTTCTGTGCTCTGAATGCTGGGTAATGAGACCCATGTTTGTAATATCTCGCTCCTCAGAGCCTATTGAATAAAATACTTAAGTTGTAGAGTCATGTTGTGATGCCATGTTGTATTTGCACATATCGAGCATATTGTGTGTATGTTATTGAAATGCTTGGTATGTGTGGGATCTGACTATCTAGTTGTTTATCCTTGGTAGCCTCTCTTACCAGGAAATGTCTCCTACTGTTTCCACTGAGCCTTGGTAGCTTGCTACTGCTCCGAAACACTTAGGCTGGCCGGCATGTGTCCTTCTTTGTTCCTATGTCTGTCCCTTCGGGGAAATGTCACGCGGTGTCTGCCGGAGTCCTGCTAGACCAATTGCTACAGCCCGGATTCACTCGCTGATGACCGACACGTTCGTTGCCGTATGTCTGTCCCTATAAGTTAGTGCCACTTTGGGTTCATGACTAGCCATGTCAGCCCGGGCTCCTTGTCACATGGATGCTAGCGACACTATCATATACGTGTGCCAAAAGGCGCAAACGGTCCTGGGCCTGGTAAGGCGACACCCGCGGGAATACCGTGTGTGCGGCCGCAAAGTGATATGAGGTGTTACATGCTAGATCGGTGTGCCATTGAGTCGGGGTCCTGACACGCACCCAAGGGAGGGCGACCAAGAAAACGTCAGCATCTTCGTGGAAGGGTCATGCAAAACGAAAGGAGGTCGGCAACAACAATGAACCTGCTCCACCATGGAAAAGGTCTATACTTCTTTGCTATTATTTGGTCGTGAAGTCGGACCGTCATTTGAATCCTCCCTCTATTATTGCAGGAGGGGTATTCGGCGTTCCATGGGTAAGGTCCCAGCTAGCCGAGTTGCGGCTAACCCGGCGCCAGAGATACCAATCGGGACAGGGGCGCATGCTGATGCGGCACAGACTCGCTTGTCGCATGGAGAGTCGGATGAGATGTCTATGACCAACTCCGAAGTCGAGAGTGAGATGAACCATCGTCACTTAAAAGAAGCCTTATGTGCCCCTGCCTTAATGGAGCCAGAGTTTAACGCCCTAAGCACTGTAGGTGCTTATATCCGAGCTGTCTGGGACGGACTCACCGGGGTCGCTCGCCTGTTCTCAAAAGAATTGCACGTAAAAATATTCAGTAACTTAATAGATAGATAGTAGTAGTAGCCCCCGAGACTTAAAGCGGGTGAACAAAACCTATTTAAGGATCGTTTGATGACCACAAGTTCTCAAGGAGAAGAACATCACACTGACCCGGGAGCTCAAAGAAATAAAGAGTGCCCCAATGTATTATGGCAACTATAAAAAATGGAAGGAGAAGTAAAGAAACAGGCCGAAGAGATAAAGAGCTTGAAGGCTCAACTCTTAGAGGCACAAAAAGAAAACCAGAAACTGAAGGGCGACATATTCAGTATGTTTTGTGAACCGTTCGGATTATTGATAGGATCATATAATGCCAGTTCCATAGAGCGACATTCTGAAGGAGCTGGCCAAGCTGCACGAGCATGCTCGGAAGGCGATGAAGAATATGGCCAAAGCCTTATGGCCTTCCGACGTCCCTCCAGAAAGTATGGAGGGGTTGGCTGATCTATTCCAGGGTGCCTGGCGTCATTTCGAGCTGTGGAAGACATCCGCATGCCGTGAAGGTGCTCGAGAGGCATGGGCCATGGTGAAAACACGCTATACTGGTCTTGACCGGAACCATATGGCCAGAGTTGGACCGCGAGGACCCGACGGGAAGGAAATTCCCATAAGCTTGGTATACGACCAAGTGATGATAGCGGCGAAATTTTGGCAACAGGATTGTAAATTAGATAGCCTACTAGATGGCGTAGAAAGGGAGTGAGCGTTTGATTTGATGTACCCATTTACTTTATGACCGAACTTATCTCCTACCTAATTGTATGAAAGTTTTGTCATCGCAGACCTTCGGTTTCCACCTCCGAACCAAAAAGTTGGAGTGTTTCCACAGACTATGTTTGACTAGTAAACATGTGGTATTGTCGGAAACCAGGCAATCTGGTTGTATTGCTCAAACAGACAAAATGTGTTCGGCAGAGTTATGTTATATTATTTTTAAACATAAGAAACATATTCCAAGAAAAATAGTTCCGTTAGGGGTTCCTTTTCTTAGGCTGGGCTTGTATCTAAAGTACAGACGTCCACTTTTATGTGTTATTCCGAAAACATCCTGTTGAATATGTGCCGCCCAATTATTCTCAAAAGAACGCTAGCTTTCGGCTTCACCTGTCTGAGGTACAGCACCGGATAACCCGGTTGTAAGAATCGCAGAGGTGCTCCCTTTACACCCGAGCCGAACAATCATGAACGTAGGGTATAAGCACAGGAGCTAGGCAACCCAGCTTGGCAAAAACATAAGTCATAGAGGTTCATAAAATGGCAGAAACAACATATAGTACGGATATAAGAAGCTTGTAAGCTTTGTAATAAAATGCTTCTTTTAAAAGAAGCCCCCATGTATGGTGGGATTTATACATTTAAAGATGTGTACCCCCAACAATGTGGTTTATTCAAACATACAATATAAGGAGAGAAAGGTAAAGAGGGTAAAAAGAAAGAGAACATGGAAAAAACCTAGTTTTAAACTTAGACCTAAGGAGGCCAAATTATGCGTAAAATCTTCGGAGCCAGGCGGTGTTCCATGGGTTCGGCTCAAGGCGATTATCCTCCACATTGAGAAGGTGATAGGCTCCTCTAGTAAGGACTTCATCTATAATGAAGGGCCCCTCCCATTTGGGCTTGAGCTTACCCTTTTTTCTTCTCCGGGAGGCATAGAACAAGTTCTCCGACGTTGTATGTTTTAGCCTACACTTCTCTACTTTGGTAACGCTTGGCCTGTTGTTGATAGAATGCGGAACGGGCCTTGGCTACATCGTGCTCCTCTTCAAGTCCATGTAGGTCGTCCTGCCGATCTAGTTCGGCTTCTTTCTCTTCGTACATGCTCACTCTAGGTGAGTCATGAATAATATCACAGGGCAATACGGCCTCTGCGTCGTACACCATAAAGAAGGGTTTGTATCCGGTTGTTCGATTGGGCATGGTCCGGAGTCCCTAGAGTATGGAATCGAGTTCCTCAACCCAGTGCTTATCCAATTCTCGTAAAGAGCGCACTAGTCTGGGTTTAATACCACTCATGATTAGTCCATTGGCCCATTCGACTTGGCTGTTCGTTTGAGGGTGGTATACAGATGCATAGTCGAGTTTAATGCCCAACTTAGCGCACCAGGTTTTCACCTCATCATCTGTGAAGTTAGAGCCATTATCAGTGATGATACTATGCGGGACACCATAACGGTGGACTACGCCTGATATAAAATCAATCACTGGTCCGGCCTCAGCTGTTTTGACGGGTTTGGCTTCTATCCATTTAGTTAATTTATCCACCATGACCAGTAAGTATTTATTTTTGTGGCTTCCCCCTTTAAGGGGTCCGACCATGTCAAGCCCCCATACCACAAAGGGACAAGTAATGGGTATTGTTCTTTAATGCGGTGGGAGGCATGTGGCTCTGATTGGCAAATAGTTGACAGCCATGCAATGTTGGACAAGGTCTTGAGCGTCAGCTCGAGCCGTAGGCCAGAAAAAACATGTCTGAAACACCTTGCTTACAAGGGCACGGGCTGCGGCGGGATGACCGCCGAGACCGGCATGTATCTCTGCCAAGAGCTGCCTTCCCTCCTCTTCGGAGATACACCTTTGAAGGACTTCGGTTGTACTTCTTTTATATAGTTCTCCCTCATGTACTTTGAAGGCTTTGGAGCGCCGAACTATGCATCGCGCCTTGTTTTGATCATCGGGGAGCTCTTGCCTATTAAGGTAGGCCAAGTAAGGTTCGGTCCAAGGCGCGATAACCGCCATGATCTCATGAGCAGAGAGTGTTATATCCAAACCCCCGACACTTTCCGCATTGTGTTTCGCGGTTGAGGGTGTGATCAGGTATGTGTTGCCTTCGCTACACCCTGCCACACCACAGATGGCTTAAAGAGACGCTCCACAAAGGTGTTGGGTGGCACGGGGCCGCGTTTAGCGCCCATATGAGCAAGGATGTCGGCTGCCTGATTACTTTCTCGAGCGACATGATGGAATTCGAGTCCGTCGAATCGAGCTAATAGTTTTAATATGGCATTTCGGTATGCCGTCATTTTTGGATCTTTCGCATCGAACTCTCCATTGACCTGTGAAATTGTGAGGTTTGAATCACTACGCACCTCCAAGCGTTGTATGCCCATGGAGACAGCCATACGAAGACCGTGCAATAGCGCCTCATATTCAACTGCATTATTAGAGTACGTATACATGATTTGCAATACGTATCGGACTGTGTCCCCAGTGGGGGATGTGAGGATTATGCCAGCCCCAGTCCGGCCAACATTTTGGAGCTGTCGAAGTACATGACCCAATTAGAATATGAGTTGTACTCTTTAGGGAGTTCGGCTTCCGTCCACTCGCCTATAAAGTCGGCAAATACCTAGGATTTAATAGCCCGGCGTGGCTTGTATATGGTTTTGAACGGTAATAGCTCAATGGCCCACTTGGCTATGCATCCAGTGGCGTCCCTATTATTAATGATGTCATTCAGTGGCACCTCAGATGCCACTGCGATCGAACACTCTTGAAAGTACTGCCGAAGTTTGCAAGACGCCATGAAGATTGTGTCGGCTATCTTTTGATAGTGCGGGTATCGGAATTTGCAAGGTGTAAGGACCTCCGACACATAATAAACTGGTTTTGGGTGGGGAATTTATGTCCCTCCTCCCCTCGCTCAATGACGAGGACGGTGCTAACTATTTGGTTAGTTGCCGAAATGTATCATAACATAGGCTCTCCGATGCCTGGTGCGGCCAAGATTGGGTTGCTTGTGAGAAGGGCCTTTATTTCTTCCAATCCGATTGTGGTTGCATCCGTCCATTTGAAGTTATCAGTATGGCGTAGTAGCTTGAATAATGGCAATACCTTTTCTCCTAATTTGGAGATAATTCGACATAAAGCCGCGATGCACCCAACTAGTTTTTGGAGTTGCTTTAGGTCTGTTGGCGTGTCCAATTGTGACAGATCTCGGATTTTTGCTGGGTTTGCCTCAATTCCTCTATGGGAAACAATGAACCCCAGCAACTTTCCGGCTGGGACTCCAAAGACATTTTTCTGGATTAAGCCAGATGTCATATGTTTGGAGATTGTCGAAGGGGAGGCGAAGGTCATCCACCAGTGACTCGGCGTGTTTTTTTAATGACCACATCGTCCAGGTATGCATCGACTATTTTTCCTATTTGCTTTTCCAGGCATGTTTGAATCATGCGCTGGTAGGTGGCCCCGACATTTTTGAGTCCGAAGGGCATAATATTGAAGCAGAAGGGACCATAAGGGGTGATGAATGTGGTTGTAGCTTGGTCTGATTCCTTCATCTTAATCTTATGGTATCCGGAATAAGCATAGAGGAAACACAACGAATTGTGTCCTGCAGTTGCGTCGATAATTTGGTCAATGCAAGGCAATGGGAAAGGAACTTTGGGGCAGGCCTTGTTGAGGTCCTTGAAGTCGACACATAGGCGCCATGTTTTGTCCTTTTTAGGGACCATAACCAGATTGGCTAGCCAATCTAGATGTTTGATTTCCCTAATGAACCCAACCTCTAGTAACTTGGCTAGCTCTTCTCCCATAGCTTGATGTTTGGGTTCGAAGAATCTCCGTAGTGTCTGCTTCACGGGTTTAAATCCCTTGATTATATTGAGACTGTGTTCGGCTAGTCTACGTGGGATGTCGGGCATATCTGAAGGATGTGAGGCGAAGATATCCCAATTCTCGAGCAAGAATGCGCGTAGGGCGGCATCCACTGCCGGATCCAGTTGTGCCCCGATGGATGTTGTTTTATTGGGGTCCATTGGGTGCACTTAGAATTTTACTATTTTCTTGGCTGGCTTGAAAGAGGTGGACTTGGATCTCTTATCAAGGATCATGCCGTCCCTATCCATCATAGCTCGTAGGGTGGTTAATTCTTCTACCGCTAGGGCTTCAAATAGTGCCTCAAGGGCCAAGGACGCGGTCTTGTTTTTGGCACGGAGAGCTTTTTCCGGGTCGCTTGAGATTGTAATGATTCCATTCAGGCCAGGCATTTTGAGCTTCATGTATCCATAATGGGGTATGGCTTGAAAGCGTGAGAAGGCGTCCCGGCCGAGGATAGCGTGATACCCACTTTTAAATGGGACCACGTGGAAAAGCAACTCTTCAGATCTATAGTTCTCAGGTGTGCAGAACACCACATCTAGTTTGATTTTTCCCGAGAAGTGTGCCTCTCGACTGGGGATAATACCTCGAAAGGTGGTGTTACTTTGCTCGATGCATGACCTATCCATCTGCATCTTATCGAGTGTGTCCTCATAGATAAGGTTAAGTCCACTACCACCATCCATGAGTACTTTGGTAAGCTGAAAACCATCAACAATGGGGTTTAGCACCAAGACGGCAGGTGCTCGGACGGACCGAGCCTTTGGTTCATCTTCGTCCGTAAAGGTTATTGCCGTGTTGTTCCATGGGCTCAGTTTGGTAACTTGATGGACTTCGGCGAGGTCGCGAAGCGCCCGTCTACGCCAGTTGTCTGGACGTTGAAGTTGTCCTTCTCCGGTGAATATCCTTCTGGGGTTGTGGTGAGGATTGACGCTCCACTTTTTGCTACCTGTCGGAGTACCCAGCATGCCCGGAGGCTATGGGTTGGGATTGTGTGCGGAGTAGTATGGATCGGGCAGGGTTTGTCCAATAGTTTGTCAAGAATGGACCTATGTCCCATGAAGCGCTTATTCTTCCTGCCTGTAGCCTGATGTTCGGGTGATCCGTCGGGGTATATTCTTTTAGCCCGGGCCGCACTCTGCATCGAGGTGGCGTGCTCCAGTTGAGTTTTCTGGGCCCTCTATATGCTTTCCATCACGTAGTACTTTTGTACTACATGTGATAATTCCGTGAAGCTCTGTATGTAGCGATGGTCAAGGGCATTCAATATCCCTTCGTCTGTGCAGTTATGCTGGAAGACTGCAACTATGTCATCATCTGAACAGTCCTTGATCTTGTTTTTAACAAGCAGGAAAAAGTGGTGGACAGTTTCCTGGGGCTGCTGCCACACATACATCAGGCCATATATATCTGGAGGACCTGAGTTGCTTGGAGAGTATAGATTGTGGTGGGTGGGTGGATTGAATTTTGGATCATGTCCCACGTCTGTGTTCGGAGCTGGTATGGCTTCCGCAGTAACCGGTTCGGGTCCGGACAAGCGCAAAGGCTCTTGCGACCCTGCAATTGAACCAGAGTCCGGCAGGAGTAAAGTCCCTTCTGAAGGAGAAGTATCCGGCTCAAGGGATTCGGGGACTTGGAGTACTTGGTCCTCAATATGGGGGGGAGTCATCGGTGGCCTGTTCCTCGACTATCGCCATGAAGTGGGTGATTAATTTCCCTCTGGTCGGGCTTGAGTCCGATCAGATCATAGTCCGTTGAGACCCCCAAGGGCAGCGATGCGGCCTAGCAGTTCATTTAAAGACGAAACATCTGCCAGATCCAATTTTTTAGAGTACTTCGGGCAATGCGAGGACGGTGTTTGGCAGCTATGAGAGGAGTTGCGGGCTCAATGTCCGCGCGGGCCTTCATGGTAAAACCGCCAAACCGGAGAGTCTGTCCCGAAGCTCGGCACCCTTCAGAAGTGATATTGTCATTGATGACTAAGCGGACCATGGATCGCCTTTTGCAGACAGCACATCAGAGCTCTCAATGAAAGCACCAATGTCGATCTCAAAACCGGCAGATCTCGGGTAGGGGGGCCCAAGCTATGCGTCTAAGGATCAATGGTAACAGGAGGCCAGGGGACACGATGTTTACCCAGGTTCGGGCATTATTAATGGAGGTAAAACCCTACTCCTGCTTGATTATGATTGTCGAGTATGAAGATTACAAGAGTTGATCTACCTCGAGATCGTGATGGCTAACCCTAGATGTCTAGCCTATGAGGATTCCGATGATGGTGAAAAAGTTGCCCTCTATGGACTAACCCCTCTAGTTTATATACACACCAGAGGGGGTCTATGGATTGTACAAAGTTGGTTTATCAGGGAAGGGAACCACCGGACTCTATTCTTGTCGTCCACGTGTTGAGAAGTCCCATCCGACATAGTAGATGATCTTCGACGTGATCCTATATGGCCAATGCAACCCAGCCCAAACTCCTAGGTCGGACATCTGAGGACCCCCCGAATCCAGGACTCCCTCACTCCTTGTTTTACCTTTGTGCATCTAGACCAGATATCATGTTGAGTGTGGGACTTTATTCATGGTTTCAAGCCGCACCTAAGGGAAGCCACTATGTTGCGGTCAAGCAAATCTTTCATTATTTGGCTCATACCCCAAACTTTGGCTTATTGTACCCAAGAGGAGCTAACATCAACCTTTTGGGCTATTAGGACTCGGATTGAGCGGGAGACAAAGTGGATAGGAAGTCAACATCCGAAGGGTGCCAATTTCTTGGTTGCTCTTTGGTGAGTTGGTCTTCTAAGAAGCAAAGTTGTGTGTCTCTCTCGTCCATCGAAGGGGAGTATGTGGCCGCCGGTAGTTGTTGTGCTCAACTTCTATGGATGAGGAAAACTTTAAAGGATTACGGTGTCATTTGTGACAAAGTGCCTCTTTGGTGTGACAATGAAAGTGCTATCAAGATCTCTCTCAACCCGGCGCAACACTTCAAGACGAAGCATACTGAGATTCGGTATCACTTCATCCCAGATCACATTAGGCAAGGGGAGATCGAGTTCGAATATGTCAACACTCATGATAACATTGCAGATATTTTCACGAAGCCCTTGGATGAAGTAAGATTTCGTGAGTTAAGGCATGAGCTAAATTTCATTGATTTGAGCAATGTGGCTTGAACCTTTGCATACCACACCATACTCATCTTGATATCTTGTTTAGGTGTAGGCATGGACATAGGGGGAGTGTTGTTCTCTCAATGAACTCTCCCTCCCCCCATTATGCATAAATTGATCAACTCTTTCACATTAGCCATTTTGTATGGTACTTGTGCTTCAAAGACAAGTTTTGGTCATGGGCCCAAGGATAATTCTTCGCGGTGCCATACCAATTGACTCAAACATAGGTGGCTCCGGCCACCGCCCTCTCTCTCTGAGAGGCTTCGGTTGGCGCTTTGTTCTCATTGTCTTTTGCCTTCCTTTGAGCTGTGTTTGTGTTTGAGTTGACTCTTGAGTGCTCATGAGTGTGTTTGGTTGCTTGAAGTATGCATTGCAAAGGCAGTGTTTTTCTGTTTTGTCAAAACTTGCACTTTCTTGGGCATACAGTACTATCGTGGCTAGCCACGGTACTACCGCATGAGGTGGGTGACTTCTATGGTAGCGCAGCTGCAACCCCATCATGGTACTACCGCTTCTAGCACAACAGTAATTTTTTACTGTCGCTGGAAGAGCAGTACTACCGCCCTGTGTGCGGTACTTCTGCCCGGGCGGTAGTACTGCAATGAACCGCGGTACTACCGCATAGTCGAAATCCCATGGGGGTTAAGAGCGGGAAGGGGGAGTTCCAACTCCCCCATACCCATTCATCTCTTCCCTCACTTCTTCTTTCTCTCTCCTTCCCAAGAACGGCACCGGAGGACCTTGCCGGATCTCCATCTCTGGCCGCTCTCCTCGCATTCCGTCCGATGGGATCGATCCCCACCTCGCCCTCTTGCCATGGAACCCGGTATCTCCCTTCGTCCCTCTCTCTTTTCCTCGTTGTTGTGAATCTAGGTTCTGGGAGATGCATGTGTTGTTCTTATGATTTTCGACCAAATCTTTGCAAGAGGAGATTGTTGGGGAGTGCTAGTGCGGTAGAGATGCTATTTGGCTGGATGCATGAGTGTAGTTTTGATCAACGGTAGTACCGATCTATTTTTAGGGATATTTCTAGATCCGTTCCTACCTGTTCTTGCGAGTTTTGTTTTGTGCGGTACTACCGCTCCTCCTGGAGCGGTACTACCGCTCCTCCTGGAGCGGTACTACCGCGTGCTCATGCAAGAACCGCCCCGTGTGGTACTACCGCTCCTCTGGAGCGGTACTACCGCCTGGTGCGCGGAAGTAAAATTTTACTTCCACTCCAGGCGCAGTACTACCGTGCCAACCCGGCACAGTACTACCACGGCTAGAGCGGATGTAAAAATTTACGTTCGCATCTAGGCCCGGTACTACCGTTGAATTCAAAATTCCTCTGTTTTGTCCAAGCCAATCTCATTTTTACTTGTTTCGTTTGGTTTGGCCTTGGTCTTTGCATTAATATTCTTGCTCTTCTCGTGTGTTTGGATTTGTGTGTCTTAGGTGGTGGCTCCGGTTCCAATGCAAGGAGCTCAAATCCCAGTCGTGACACAAGCTCCAAGCAGCTTCGCAACCAAGAAGTTCCTGAGGGCTCTAGTGCCCCGCAACGCCGTGTCAAGCACACCGCCAACAAGCTCAAGGAGCCGTCTGTCGGCATGGATGAAATGCCTCAAGGGGAGTTTCTGATTCGAAGAAAGCTCAACCCCTATGTCAAGCCTAGAGAACTCAGCAGGGGCAATGATATTTTTTGGACAAGCAGCAGAATCTCATCTTCTTAGATGTGATCAAGGGCAAGAAGAACATCTATGTGCCAGTTCAGTGGATTGACATGGATTATCTGAAGAAGAACTGTGGTTTCTTTGGTGAGGCTCTGGATTTGGTGGAGCAATATGGCATTGAGGACATCATCACCTTCCATCTTGATTTTGACCCGGAGCTGGTGGCTCAGTTCTTTGCTTCTGTCCACTTCCACACGGATGAGAAGCGGACCATGACTTGGATGACGAATGGCAAGAGGATATCTGCTGAGTGGAAGGAGTTCATGGCTATGTTGAACATTCGTGATGAGGGCCTTGATGTGCCCGTTGGTGCTCGTCCACATGCCAATGCAGAGTCTGCTAACAAAGACAAGCTTCAACCTTTTTTCATTGAGAAGACCCTCCCCAGTGGCAAGAAATCCTTCTTTCTGAATCCGTTTCTTGACATCATGCACAGGATCTTCCACAACTCACTTTTTCCTCGCATAGACGACAAGGACAAGGTGCACTCCTATCTCGTGGACATCAGGCTCATCTGTGAGGAAGCGTGTCACCATCAAGCTGAGCCACGATATCATGTGGAGTGAGGAGCTTCAGATTGTGGTTGTCGGTGTTCTGAGAACGGGGGTACCCAGACTTGCTTGCCTGCGGCCTGTAGCGTGGCTCAAGGAGTGGACCAGTATGGCCCATCTTCATCGAGACAAGCTCAAGACCCTCGCGAGGGGCCAAGCCTCACAGGGCGGACGACAGAAAGCTTCCTCAGACACAGCCTCGTCAGGCTGCCTCGCGAGGAGGCGGAGAGATCAAGGCGGGGTACCTCACGAGGTGCCCATGACGCAAGCCATGATGACTGAAGCCAGGCGGGCGCCAGGCGGGCGGAGACCTGGGCAGTGTGCTTGTTTCCCTTTTGGTGCAAAGGGGGCAAGCTCAGGCCAAGGCACCAAACAAAGGCAACCATTTCGGTGCAACAAGACCAAGACTAGCAGAACGGCAGGATGAAGGTCATCGTGGAGCCCAAGCCGGCATCATCATCAGAGCTTTTGGCAGGCGAGGACCAACTTTAGTCAGGATAAGTGTACTAGATGTTTCCCTTCAAAATGGCCAATTGTTGGCGCCCTTCCCGCTCAATATTTGGGAAGAGGACCAGGGCCTCACTCTATAAATAGGACTAGCCACCACGGTAGAAGGGGATTCGATCCGGATTCAATCCTTCCCAAGAGGCATCACCTCCACAAGAACTCCTCCCCTCGCGAGGCAGTTCTTCCTTTGTATTGTTCCTCATCAGCCCCTGAGGCAATCCACCACACCACAAACTAGAGTAGGGTATTACACCACAATGGTGGCCCGAACTTGTATAAACCTCGTGTCCCTTGTGTTGTTCTTCGTGTAGTTTAGATCCTTTGCGAGGCGATGAGACATGAGTCGGTAGAGGGAGTGATCTCCGCGCACACCCCAGAGTTCAAACCTTAAGGGTATGCCGGAACCCGAAATCCGACATTTGGCACGCCAGGTAGGGGCGCCCCGGAATCCTCCTGCCGCCGCCTTGTGTTTTGTCGTCCGTCTCATCCATGTCTGACGCTCGTCGAGCCCGCGCCAAGCGCCGGGCTGCTCTCGCCACCCGCGTCACCCAGACGGCGCCCGTCGGCGGATGCCCCCGCCGTTCCCCGTCGCCTGCCGTCAACGCCGCCACTGGCCCAGCGGGGAACGAGCAGCAGGCGTCGTCCCTGCATCCTTCGGTGCGGCGAGAAGGCCGCACCGCCACCCCGTCGCTGACTCCAGCCGGTTCGTTGTCCCAAGCCCGTCGCGCTCCTGTGGACGCGCACGCCTCGCCGCTCCTGGTGCGGGAGCTCCTGCACTACCGTCCCGTCGACGACCTCTACGACGAGTGGCTCGCCCGCATCACCGAGCTCGTCAGCGCCGCCGAGGGATCCCCTGCACCATCCCTCTCGCTGCACCGCTCCCTGCCCTGTGCGGGCAACGCAGCTCCAGAGGCGCCTCAGCTACCTCCCCCTCAAGAAGGCGCCCTGGTCCCGAGGCGCGCGGCCCCAGGATGGGACCCGCTCCGTCCAGCGCCCGCGTAGCAAGAGAAGAGATGCCAAGAGATCCCTCGTCCTCAAGAAGCTGCCCGTGTGCTCCCCACACCGGCACGTTATGACCGCGCTCCTGCTCCAGCGTGCCAAGACCCCGCGCTGCTCCTAGCGGCAGCGCACGGAGACCTCCATGATCAAGCTCTTCGTCACCAAAGGCCTCTCGTGGCCAGTGCAGGCTGTCGTGCCTTCACCGCCAAGCTGCATGGTGTGGCCTGGCCAGGAAAGTTCAAGCCAGATCTGCCCCCGCGCTACGACGACACGGCTGATCCTGCAGAGTTCCTCCAGCTCTACGAGCTGGGCATCGAAGCCTGGCTCCTGGCACAATTTCCTCCTGGGACGAGATGCGCACCCGCTTCATCGCCAACTGGTTTCCTGGATACGGGGATGAGATGGTCATGGCGAACTGGTTTCCCATGGCGCTCAAGGACGGTGCCCGCACCTGGCTCCTAAACCTGGCTCCTGGCACGATTTCCTCCTGGGACGAGATGCACACCCGCTTCATCGCCAACTTCCAAGGCACTCGCAACCGGCCCCCAGCCATGAGCGACCTTCGCCGCATCAAGCAACAGCCAGGAGAGACCCTGCAAAAGTACATCCAGCGCTTCAACACCGCTCGCCTCAAGATCCCCAGGGTGACTAAGGAGGCCATCATCTCAGCCTTCTCCGACGGCGTGTGTGACATCAAGATGAAAGAGGAGCTAGCAATCCATGAAGACCTGTGCACATCCCTGGAGCTGTTCAACTTGGCGACCAAGTGCGCCAGGGCTGAGGAAGGGCGTCTCTCCCTCCTCGAGCTTCCGGCTGCCGATCCAGAAGAGGAGAAGCCCAAGGTCAAAGACGTGAAGCGCAAGGGGGCTGCTGTGCTGGCAGCAGAGCCGGACACCAAGCGAGGCAGGGATCAGCCTGAGTCATCCAAGGGCAGCAGGTATAGTGTGTACCATGACCTCCACACCCACAACACCAACGAATGCCAAGAGCTCAGGGCTGTGTGAGATGTGCGTGCCGGCCAACGCCCCGAGCGCAATGACCGGGGCTATGGCCGAGGAGGAGGAAGAGGTGGAGGACGATGGGAAAACCGTGGCCCTCGTCAAGGGTGGCGTGACCGACCTCGCGAGGACCGCTGGCAGGACCAGCCTCGCGAGGGAGGTTGGAGGGACCAGCCTCGCGAGGGAGGTTGGAGGGATCAGCCTCGCGAGGATCGCCCACAAGTCAACACAGGACTCCCTCCTCAGCCACCTCAGCCAAGGAGGAATGAAGACCATCATCAGGACGAAGGGGCTGGGGGCTTCCAGGAGCCGCGCGCAATCGCTCGCATCTTGGGCGGCGCTCAGGCCCTAGCCTCTTAGCGCATCTTCAAACAGTTTGCTCGTGAGGTGAACGCAGTCCTTCCCAAGCTTGAGGCCACGTGCCCTCTTAGGTGGTGAACGTGCTCTATCCCATTCAGCTATGCAGATCAGCTCAAGTGCACAGCCACGGCCGGAGTCCTCCCCATGCTTTGCTCACCAATCATCAGCAATGTGCAAGTCACCAGGACCCTCATCGATGGCGGAGCAGGACGCAACGTCCTGTCCATCGAGACATTCAACAATCTCCAAGTGCCATACAATTAGCTTCAGCCAACCAAGCCTTTCTCAGGAGTAACTGATGGTTCCACAGTTTTGATAGGGCAAGTCCGCCTTCCTGTCACCTTTGGGCAGCGCGACAACTACCGCACCGAGCTCATCGACTTCGACGTCGCCCACATCGCCTACCGTACAATGCCATCCTCGGGTACCCAGCCTTGGCCAAGTTCATGGCAGTGACCCATCACGGCTATAATGTCCTCAAGATGCCAGGAAGCGATGGAGTCATCACAGTGCCTTGTGAGGAGAGGGATGTAGTGTGTTCCCTTGAGCGAGCTTTCCAAGCCACGTCAATCGAAGACCAAGATCACATGAGCGGAAGACTTCACGAGGCAGTCCCTAAGAAGAAGAAGACATCGCCTGGTTCGAACCCTCGGGAGGCAGGCCCCTTAGGATCCACGCCTGTTCAAGGGGCCTCCTTCTGTCGCATAGGAAGGCGCACCCGGCGCCCTCCTCGGGCAAGGCTCGAGATCTCTCTCCTGGAGGGCCATCGACTTTGCCAAGATCACGAGGGAGGCGCTTGGGCACGACTTGGAGGAGTGCTTCAAAGCACGTTTCCCTCAGGAAGGAACAAGGCAAGGAGGGCCAAACCCTCAGGAGTTCATTAGCAAGATCATTCAGGAGCTGCAGGAGTCAAGAGTCATGAGTGGCAGCCGCCGCTTAACCGCCGTAGCTCCCCATCCAGGCGAGGATGGTGGGCTGCGCATCTGCATCGACGTACCAGGGATAAACCGAGCCGCCTCTCAGGAGCGCTTCTGGCCCTCACGCGTGGGATGCTGTGAAGGTTCACCCCACAGCTATGTTCGCATGCCTTCCGGCCTGCCGAACGCGGCTGCTGCGCGTCAGCGCCTCATGAGGAGCATTCTGGAGACTCAGGAGGTCAGGCATTTCGCGGTCCTAGCAGAGATGGAGATGGCCCTTGAAGAGCCGCCAGCACCTCCGGAGCCACCCGAGGCTCCTGGGCATGGGGGCTCATGAGGATCGGTTTCCGCAGCATGAGTCGTCAGCTACTTCAGCATCCCTTCATCTTCAACATCACCAGGTGACATCCTTCGAGTTTCATTTTCAGCTGGGAGCACCCCCAAGTCTGCATCATTCCCAGGCCGCGTGGGTCCGTCCCAGCGGCATGTATCCCTTTTGTTCATTTCTCTAGATTACCTTGTTGGGGGCGCCCCTCGGGCTGCATTATCCCCAAGCTGCTCGGGCCTGACCCAGCGCTGTTTGCCTTTTTCTTCATCTATCTAAATGAGTTTGCTCCTTCATGTTTAACGTGCTTGACTTAATCGCCCGCTCGATTGACACCAACTTATGGAGCTGCCCCTTAATGGCATGACGCTTGCGCATGGGTCCGCCCCTGCAACGTCGACAAACCTGAGTGGCTGAGCTCTGGCCGTGGCAACCCCGCAAGGCACCACCACACCAGGCCCTCAGTGCCCTCGTCACGCCTCCAGAGCAACCAGTAGCTGGCTGGCAATTGTAACGGCAACCCTCGTTTTCCTTGTGATGAGCTTGCATGATACCTTTAAGGAGCAACTTCGGGAGAGGCTTTCGCGACGTCTCCTTCCCTCTCGACCGCACGAACCGCTTGCACGTTAAAGGGGGGGGGGGCGCCTGAGCATTGCGACTCACGGACTCTTACTACCTCTCTAGCCCTTACCTCCTGGCCTTGTCCACGGCATCGCGACCTGGCATACCAGCGGCGGCCGAGCTCGCTCGAGGGCCGGGACCCGAGGACATAGAGCACGAAGGGGAGTAAGGGAAAGGGGGAAGAGGCTCGCGAGGACCTCGCCCGGTAACTCCTCAGCTGCCGACGCACGGACCTGGCACCGCACCAAGGACTGGCTTCAGGCCTTCGAGATAAGTCATCCTATGGAGCTACTAGCTATTGCAACACCGACCTTGCACCACATGCAGCTCCGTGTTGGCAACGTTGCACTCCTTTGTAAGTGCATCTAGTGCCCCTTAGTGATTTTGGTGAATTGAAGACTTATAGGTTAAGGGACTAATGTGTTTGTGAGTATACACAGGTCTATAAGTCTATGAGGAGTTTGATATTTATAGGGAAATTCGACCCCTAAAAATGAATATCTTCGACTGAAGATTTTGGTATTTCTGAAGACTTTCATGAAGACTTTGAAAGTGAAGAAATTGGTGTAACCGTGAAGACTTGATATTCATGTGAGGAATATGAAGCTTGAAGACTTTCGTTTTCATAGTTTTGTTTTTCTCTTTCTTGAGTCATAGGAAACACCGTACTATTAAAGGGGGTCGAGGAAATACTAAGGAAAAATTTCCAAGTGATGCTCAACTCAAAATCCTACACCTACCAAACCCTTCGAGTGAAGCCTTTGGAAATCTCATACAGTTCAGTCAATTTCTTCAGTGACAGAGACGAAGTTCTTCTGGTCGCTGAGGAATTTGTTCTGACTGAGGAGTTAGGAATTAGCCAGTGTGGATTGCCTACACAGTGAGGATCATGATAGCCCCGAGGAATTTGATAGTCAAATTTCCGACCGTTGCTGTGCTACGCGCCAGCTATCCCAAAATATCTTATCCACCTAACAGTCATATCAGACAAGGGCATTTATGTCTTATCATGTCGGGCTGCTCCCTAGGCTATAAACAGCCGCCCCCTACAACCACTAGCTGGTTGGCTGCTCCGAGAGAAACTGACACTTGTCATTTGAGAGCAACCCATCCTCCGAGGACTTTGAGCGAAAATCATCGAGTGAGGAAAACCCCAAACCCAAACACCTACAAACCCAAAGTGATTGAGCATCACTGAAGAGATTGATCCTGCATGGATCCGATGCTTGTTACCTTTGAAGACTGTGCTTCTTCCAGACGGTTAGGCGTCATGGTCTAGAGCATCCAAGAGGAATTGTGGATCGCCGAGTGACCGAGTCTGTGAAGTTTTGGAAGTCGCCTGAAGACTTACCACGGGTGATTGGACGAGGTCTGTGTGACCTTAGTTCAAGGAGAATACGGTGAGGACTTGGTGTCCTGAGCTGCGAGATCAGTGACTGGGTGTCCGAGACTGTGTGTCCTCGAGTTTAAATACTCAGCCGCTCCAACCAGACGTACAACTGAGACAGCAGTTGGAACTGGTCTGCCAAATCATTGTCTTCACCAACCTTACTGGTTCTATTTCCTCAACTCTTTCATTTCCTCATTACTGTGTTGAGTGATTGTTCATATCTGTGTTTGAAGACTTTGACTGAAGACTTTCTCAATTTCCTCAGTTCAATTTCTTTAGTCTGTTTGTCTTCATCTTGTGTTATCCTATGTTTACGCTTCCTGTACTCTGTGCTTGTCTTCATTTTATCATGATGACTATGTCTGTATCCTATTATGCTTACTTCTGAATACTTATTCCGCTGCTAGTAGTTCTTCGCTAAGGAATTTCCTCATTGGCAAATTCCTCAGTGAAGAATTCATAAAAATCGCCTATTCACCCCCCCTCTAGTCGATATAACGCACTTTCAATTGGTATCAGAGCAAGGTACTCCCTTGTTATGTGTGATTTTGGTTTAACCACCTGGAGTTCTAGTTATGTCGACTACAGGATTGAGGAACGTTTCCTGCCCCATCTTTGACGGTCATGAGTATCCTCGGTGGAAGGCTATGATGAAGAAGCGACTCATGGCTATGGACAGCAAACTATGGACCATCATCGAGATCGGTCTTACCGATCTATGCAAGATGGCTGAAGCTGATGACATTCGCAAGTACACTCTCCTCAACCTCACAGCAAAGGATGTCATCTTCACAAGTCTGTCCCAAAATCAATTCAGGAACGTCATGCATCTCAATCACGCGAAGCTAATCTGGGACCATCTCTCTGAGGTCTATGATGGACATCTAAATCGTCATGATCCTTGGCTTGATGATTACAAGGAATCTCTCAAAGAGATGACATCCGAACCAGAATCATCATCGTCCAACCCCTGCCTTATGGCAAAAAGTGCTAAAGTAAACGAATGCTACCTATCCGAGTCCAGTAATGATGAATCTCGTGATGAATTTGGAACTAGCTATGATAAACTTGCTTCCCTTGCCACTAAACAACAAAGAGCTTTGGAAAAAGTTCATTACATGCTAAATAAGAGCGATGACATGTTGGGTGAAGAAATGCATCAGTCAAAAGCCTTGGCTGAAAGTCTTCAGGGACTCCATTCCATGTTTGACGATCTTGAAGGTCATCATAACGCTCTCTTATCTGATCACGAGAAACTTTCTATTGAACTTCTTCAAAGGAAGCAAGATCTTGAAAATCTAAGAGTGAGTTATGAAGATCTTCAGAAGGATCGCAATTCATTACTTGCTCAACAAATCAGCGCTACTCAAGAAGAATTTGTTCCTCCATGCTTAAAGTGCATTGAACATGAATCTTCTAATTCATCACCTGAATGTTCAAATGCTTCAACTGTTACAAATTATTCACCTGCCTCTGCTATCACTAATTCCTCATCTGAGGACATTGCTAGTACTACTAATGATGTAGGGCTGAAGGAATTGTACACGACAGGCATGTACAAAAGCCTCAAAGGGCATCAGATTCTTTGTGATGTGCTCAAAAGCAGATCCTCAACAGAAACCCTAGGAAAGAGGGTATTGCCTTTGAGAGGAAACTCAATTCTGATGGAACATATTGGAAGCCTGAGCAGTACCCCAAAACCTCATGGGTTGCTGCAAAGGGACCTCCAATTGATCCATCCAACTTATCTAGCTTTACCTGTGAATCTCCTCATTCTTCTGATGAGTCATTTGACTCCAACTATAAACTGTTCAAAAATCAGAATGGTAAAGTATTTGCTAGATATGTTGGGACTAACTGCAGGAACGGTTCCCCTATGAAGAAAATCTAGGTTCCCAAAAGTTATGTTGAAAGTCTTCAAGTGAATGTCCTCATGACACCACCTGTGAAGAACAGGAACCCCAGATCAAACTCTTCATATGGACCTAATTCTTCGTATGGATCCAAGTCCTCATACAGACCAAATTCCTCACGTGGATCAAATTCCTCAAATGGATCAAAGTCCTCATATGACTATCATCCTGCTAACAATTCTGTTTTGCAGGGTAGAGCTAAGGGCTATGAATATGCACATTATTCTTCAAATCATTATGTTAATAAGTCCTCGAAGAACTTCTTTGCTTATTCATATGCTTACCCTAACCCCTCTTGTGTGAAACGAAATGGATTGGCTTCTATGCCACCATTCTCATATGGTGCTCGCAGAGTGATGAACTCTTTGCCACCCCTTCAGATGTGGGTGGTGAAGAAAAAGAACTAATCCCTTATGCAGGGTCAGGTCTCCAGACGTGCTTTAAACGTCTGAAGATATTTGCTGGAGGCCTGACAAAAATGCCTGAAAGGCGAATCATGATGAAATGAACTTTCATTTCACACATCCTCATACTGAAATATCTGTTTTACTGAGTGATGAAATTCATCTGATGAACTTGATATCATATTCTTCACTGATGAAGTATATGAGATCGTAAGTTGCACTAATTCATCTGCAGGATGATCAGCCCAATGCAAACGAGTGGGTTCTCGATAGTGGATGTACAAATCACATGACTGGTGACAAGAACCTATTGATGGATGCTCCCTTAACACCGTCACATCTGAAGCACATCATCTTCACTGACAAAGGCAAAAGTCATGTATTGGGTCTAGGTAAGGTTGCGATCTCAAAGGATCGACACATGGACAAAGTCATGCTTGTCGAGTCCTTAGGATACAACCTCATGTCTGTCTCAATGCTTTGTGATCTCGATATGGTTGTTGTTTTTGGAAGATATCGATGTGTTGTGATCATGGAAGCTGACCATTCCAAAGTCTTTGAAGGCTTTAGGAGAGGAGATCTGTATATTGTTGATTTCTCTACAGGACCACAACCAGCCGTGTGCTTACTTGCAAAAGCTTCAGAAGGCTGGCTATGGCATCGACGACTTGGTCATGCTGGCATGAGGAATCTAAACATGCTTGCAAAGAAGAAGCATGTCATTGGCATTGAAAATGTCAAATTCCTCAAGGATCACTTATGCGGAGCTTGTGAAGCTAGAAAGATGACAAAGGCCAAGCATCCAGCGAAGACTATCATGACCACTACTCGTCCATTTGAATTGCTTCACATGGATATCTTTGGTCCTAATCATTATTCTGCTGTTTCAAATGATGCATCTCTATATGGCTTTGTTATTGTTGATGACTATTCTCGTTACACATGGGTACACATTGTCACTTACAAACATGAAGCGCAGGAAATCTTCAAACGATTTTCCTCGAGGGCTTCAACCAACTTTGGTGTGAAGATCAAGCACATCAGAACTGACAATGGGACCAAGTTCAAGAACTCCGGTCTTGATGGCTATCTTGATGAACTTGGTATTACTCATGAGTTATCTTCTCCTTATACTCCTCAGCAGAATGGCGTCGTGGAGCGCAAGAACAGAACCCTCGCTGAAATGGCTCGCACTATGCTTGATGAATACAAAACGCCTCGTCGCTTTTGGATTGATGCAATTGACACTACGTGCCACATCATCAATCTGGTATATCTTCACAAATTCCTCAAGAAGACTGCCTATGAACTCCTCACTAACAAGAAACCCAATGTGAGTTATTTCAAAGTCTTCGGTGCTAAATGTTGGATTAGAGATCCTCATCACAATGCTAAATTCGCACCGAAAGCACATGAAGGTTTTATGCTTGGTTACGGAAATGACTCGCACAGCTACAGAGTCTTCAACAATGTTCTTCACAAGGTTGTTGAAACTGTAGATGTGCGGTTCGATGAAACTAATGGCTTGCAAAGAGAGCACCTACCTTCTGTGATAGATGAACCAGCACCTGAGGATTCTATCAAGTTCAAGGCTACTGAGGATGTTATTCCTACTGAAGAATCTATTGAAGAATTCATTCCAGAACATGAAGAAAATGGTGCTGAAGATAATGCTGATCAAATTCCTCAATGACAACCAGCTCATCCTCGCATTGCAAAAGAAGTGCAAGTGCAAAAGATCATCGATGACATTCGAGCGCTAGGTCCTCTCACACGCTCAAAAGCTTCACATTTATCTAACTTTTGTGGGCACTATGCTTTTGTCTCTATTACAGAGCCCACTAAGGTAGATGAAGCATTTCTGGAGCCTGAGTGGATTCAGGCCATGCAAGAAGAATTACATCAGTTCGATCTCTACAATGTGTGGGAACTGGTCAAACGTCCAGATCCTCGCAAGCATAATATCATTGGCACAAAGTGGATCTACCGCAACAAGCAAGATGAAAATGGCCTTGTGGTGAGGAATAAGGCACGACTTGTAGCTCAAGGCTACACACAGGTTGAAGGAATTGATTTCAATGAAACTTTTGCACCTGTTGCTAGACTTGAGGCTATTCGCATATTACTTGCTTACGCTAACCATCATAATATCATCTTACAACAAATAGATGTGAAAAGTGCATTCCTCAATGGTAAGCTTGAGGAAGAAGTATATGTTGCTCAACCCCCAGGTTTTGAAGATCCAAAGAATCCTGACAAAGTCTTCAGACTCAACAAGGCCCTGTATGGCCTCAAGCAGGCCCCTCAGGCGTGGTATGACACTTTGAAGGAATTCTTCATGAAGAATGGCTTCACACCCAGTTCACTCGACCCTACTCTCTTTACTAAATCTTATGATGGTGAACTATTTGTGTGCCAAATATACATTGATGATATTATCTTTGGCTGTACCGACCAATGTTATAGTGATGAATTTGCCTATATGATGAGTGAAGAATATCAAATGTCTATGATGGGAGAGTTGAAATTCTTTTTAGGTCTTCAAATTCGTCAACAGCACAATGGCATATTCATATCTTAGGAGAAATACCTCAAGGAAGTTCTGAGGAAATTCGGCATGCAAGACTACAAAGGCGTCAAAATTCCTATGCCCACAAATGGCCATCCATGCACTGATGAAAATGGTATTGACTTCGATCACAAGGTATACCGCTCCATGATTGGTTCCTTATTGTACTTATGTGCATCTAGGCCAGATATAATGCTTAGTGTTTGCATGTGTGCCCGATTTCAAGCTGCACCGAAGGAATCACACCATAAGGCTGTGAAGCATATTCTTCAATATCTAGCTCACACACCAACACTAGGATTATGGTACCCCAAGGGCTCTACTTTTGATCTCATTGGATATTCTGACTCTGACTATGCTAGTGATTGTGTGGACTGCAAGTCAACATCTGGTACTTGTCATTTCCTCAGACGATCTTTGGTCTGTTGGTCCTCGAAGAAACAGAACTGTGTATTACTGTCTACTGCAGAGGCTGAGTACATTGCTGCTGGTTCTTGCTGTGCTCAACTGCTATGGATGAAGCAAACCCTCAAGGACTACAACATCAATGTGAATAATGTGCCTCTCCTCTATGACAATGAGAGTGCCATCAAGATTGCTCACAACCCAGTTCAGCACTCGAAGACAAAGCACATTCAGATTCGTCATCATTTTTCTTCGTGATCATGTGTTGAAGGGCGACATCTCCATCGAGCACGTGAAGACTGAAGAACAGCTAGCCGATATCTTCACAAAGCCCTTGGATGAGAAGAGATTTAGCAAGTTGCGGTGTGAGCTAAATATCTTAGAATCTTCGAATGTTCTTTGAAAAGGGCACACATCCTGACACTTATGCAAAAATTGATGACTTAGATGTGCAACACATGAAGAAACGTTTTTCTTCAATCAATGAAGAATAACACTCTAAGTGTGAAGAAATTAATGAAGAATTTGATTCTCAGAACCCTACGACAATTGTACGCGGTGTCTGAAATCATCATTCTTATACGGTGGGTCACGCCACCACCAAAGTTGAAAATCTTCATTTTTGAAATTCCTCAGTTTTTGAAATTCTTCAGTTTTTCAAATTCTTAAACTTTGCAAAATCTTCAATGTTTCCGTCATTTTTCTTCATTGGCTATATATATATACATATGAGTTTACGTCCTATACAGCATTCACTTATGGCTATTTCTTCAAGTTGCATTTTCTTCTAAGTGAATGTGATCGGACCCTTCCCCCTCTATGCTATACTCAACCCAATCTATTCACAAATTCTTCATGTGCGTTCTATTTGAAACTCGTTCAAAATCTTCACTGTGTCCTTGACAGCTGAAGAATTTGTGAACGGAACTTTAAAATTAATCTTATCCAAATTTTCGGTTTTACCGCTCAATCCGTTCCGGATCCCACGATAGACTTATCAATTCACCCACGATCTAACACGATCTCCACTTCTCAGTACGTGGGTGACACATGTCAAGCGAAGGAGAAGGGTCAAGGGCATGTTCGTCCTAAATCTTCGGGCAAACAGTTTTTCACTACCACTATAAATACCCCCTCTCCCCTTCCTCACTTCCTTTACTCCGCTCGACCGCTCTCTCTCTCTTGCTCGAGCTCCTCAAACCCTAGCACCGCCGCTACTCCATCATCGCCGGTGAGGAAGAGCTTCACTTCCTCGACCTCATCGCCGCTGTACTCACGCCGACCGCGGAAATCTTCACTCCGCCGCCGCCGTAGCTGTCTTCCTCCGCCAAGTTAGGGCGTGGAAGATCTACACCGACGAACTTCACTGTTCTTCTTCACAGTTCGTCGTGTTCTTCATCAAGGGTAATTAAAAGTTACTTTTACTACCCTTTTTTGATTCGAAATTTCACAACAAAATCTTCAAAGGTGTTTTATTCTTTAAATCCTCACACACAAAACACCTCACTAGTCATCTGTTCTTGATTCGTTTCTCTAAGCATCGTTTTTCTTCAAGATTCCTCAATTGTGTGGATCCTCGATCTGTACAACTCTGCAACCTAAGACAAAGAACGCTTAGTGAAATTCTTCAAGACTCATCTGGTCAAATTCCTCAAACTTGTTCTTTTTGAAAAACCTTCTGAGAACGCATATGACCTCTCCAAATTCCTCACAACTATACTCTATTCACAGGTACTCATGTTCGCTGCTGAATCACTAGGTTCTCATCAACTTAACTCATTTGCAGCGTTCCTCGAAGAAAAGTTGCACACTTCTTCAGAAAATTCGATTGTTCAAATTCCTCATCTGAAGAATATGGCTGACGGTAAGAAACCGCAGCAAGGAGGAAAGAAGCCTGAGGTCATGCCTGCTTTTGAAATACCTGAGGCCATCTATGCTGATTATTGCACACCTGATGAGGCTAAGTACGGAAAAGAAACTAAAAATCAGCGCAAGGTGCGCATACAGAAGATTGAACGGAGATGGGCAAGAGAATGGAGGGAGTACAGATATGTGACTCCAAAGTATATGAAGAAATTCGCACTTAATCCTCCATGCCCAAGAGCTCCATTGGCACCTGGCCAAGAAGCTAACCCCACCAGCATCAAGCGTGGTGAGGATTTTCCTGAAGAATGGGCCAAACGCCAAGCTAAGTTGGCAAGACAAGCCAAAGAAGCAGTGAGGAAATTCAATGAAGACTCTGCTGCTGCTAATGCCACTGAGGCCTCTGTCAAGCCAAGAAAATCAATGGCAAAGAAGCCTGCTCACAAGCCAAGTGCTTCATCAGCAATGCCCTCACGGCCAAAATCTTTAAAGCCCTCACGGCCAGATTCTTCAAAGCCCTCACGGCCAGTTCCAACTACTGCTCTTCCTCCAAAGTCCTCAGCTGCTCCGGCAAAGTCCTCAACACGTGTACATCTGGCCACGTGCCAAAGGACAACAGGCATCTCTATTGCCTCTGGTGCCTCAGCAAGTTCCTCAGCTGCACCAAAATCTTCATCAGGCCCCACTCTGCTGAAGACTAAGGCAATGGCTTGTTGAGGTCCTCGGCCAAGTCCGAAGAAACAGGTTGCCTTCCAAGTGCCATCTGACGTTGAAGCTGATGATGATGAACTTGCAGAAATCATCAGAGACCGACAAGAAAGGGCCGCTAGAGCCAAAGGCACAAATGTGCCACTGCTATTGGATCCAAGGGCGATCCTTGATTACATTGATCTCTGGCACAAGGATCCAAATACTCCTATGCCGGATTTCAATCTAACTCCTGGTCAAAGTCACATGCTGACCCATTTCATCACTTAAGAGAAATGGAAATTTGAGAAGGCCAGGAAGATCAAGAAGACTCAGTTCTGAAAGGAGAAGTTCCTGAAGAATAACATTGTCAATATGACAACTGATGAACTCCTCAAGATCCAAGCTGAAATCAAAACCCTCAGCAATGACTTCAATGCTTACTATGCAGATTGGCAAGGAGCCAAAGTCAGGTTTGTGAAACTGACTAAGAAATTCACAAATGTTGAAGCCCCATCGCAACAAGAAATTCCTCATACTGAAGCATCTGCTCACCCAACTGAAGAACATGCCAGCACCGCTGATGACATTCAAGCTGCTGAAGAAAATGCTAGTTCCAGGGTTGATGACTCCATTCCAGCCGCTGAAGAAATTGCCAGGGATCCACTAGTGGTGCGCCTAAAGAAACTGAAGAAGTCAGGGCAACTGCATCAGTTGCGCCTGAGGAAATTCAACCAGATTCCTCAGTTCCATCTGCGCCTACCCCAACTCCAATTCTTCCATGTGCATTCGATGTGAAGAAGACCAAGGCTGCAGAGCGAGCTGCAGTGAAGAAAAGGAAAGCATCCAGTGCTTCAGAATCTTCAGCTCCAAAGAAGATGAAGCCTCTGACAAGTTCTATTGAAAATCAAATTGATGTTGTTCCGATTTCCACCATGCCATCAAAGGACCTTGTTCCTTTTGATGAGGAATATGTGATCCCTAGCGGATCTAATGAAGAACCTCAATCTGCTGCTTCGTCAGAGCAGGTTGATGAAGAAATTGAAGTGGATGCGATCCCTTCAATGCCTGTTGCTTCCTCGCCAATGCCTCAGTTCATAGCTGAAGAGGCTGGCGTTGAAGAAATTGAAGATGAAGACATGGACATTGGCTGCACAACGCCCGTGATGAATGATGACTTTTGGGAAAGTTAGCACCCCAATTCTCCACTCTTCACCCCACTACAACAAATACCTCAGTCCCCTGCACCAACAGTTCAAATGGGCTCTGAAGAAACTCATCCCACCTCGTCTATGCATGAAGACATTCCAGCCGCTAGTGCTGAAGAACCTGTTGTTATTGAACCTTTGAACACGCAGAATGCCACTGAAGAGGAACCAAAAATTCCTCAGCCTGAAGAACCTGAGATTGCGATTCCAGAGGTTGTGATGCAACTCACTGACACTCCCGTGCCCAAGCCAACGGATCCATCCTCAAAGAAGCAAAAGTTCAAGGCTGAAGATTTCTTCAGCGAGCATGTGTTCTTCACTGACTATAACCCCTATGACTCTGCTCGCATAAGGAAGAGGCACTTCTGGACTACTAGTCAAGCAAATTTCTATTCCTCAGTACTGTTCAACAAAGACAAAGTCTTCGATCATGAACATATTCCTCATGTGGACATGGAGTCTCTTCCGTGCTTTGAGCCAGTCCTCAGTGTCCTTCATGATGTTGGATTGCTAAATTTCTGCACTGACATCTGTGACTGGAATGAAGAACTCGTTCTTCAACTCTATGCAATGATGCACATCACATGAAACTCTGAAGATGTGAATTCATGGGTGCTAGACTGGATGTCTGAAAATACTCACTACAAGGCACCAGCAACTGAATTGCTTCGTGCCCTGCCACTCAGTCCTCCCCTTGACGGTGCTTGTTGCGTCTACAGTGAACCTGAGCTTTCCAATCATTTCATGCAAGTGCTGATGAAGCCTTTGAAGCCAGGGCAGGCTCCTCGAACCAAATTCCTCGTCAAGGAATTACTATATGTGCCCCGGACTGTCTATCACATTCTGACGAAGACAATGAGTCCAATCAAAGGCCACGACTCAAATGATGAAGAGGTCGTTGGCATCATGAAGAACATGCTTTTAAATATCATTCATGGCGTTCCCGTCAACTTCCATGATTTCTTCATGAGGACTCTGGCGAATATTGTTATGTCACCATTTGAGCTGAAGCCTTATGCACCATGGATTATGAGATTCATCAGGAGAAGGGCTTCACTAAATTACAAAGCTGACACTTTGAACCATGGCAATTACTTGCCTCTGATTGAAGTCCTCAAACGGACATATTCCTCAGCTGATGACAAAGGCAAGGCAACTGCTATGATAGATGAAGGCATTCGTCCATTGAATGGTCAATTTTGCAAGGTTGCATCCTACTCCACCAATGATGACTCTGCCACACATGACTCTGCTGCCAAGAAAAATCCTCAAGCCACAGCTCCCAGGGTGATGACTAATTGTGAGTTACTCCTCAGTCTTCATTAGAAGGTTGATCGCAATCACAAATGGGTCAAGCGTCAGTTTGGTTCAATTCTTCACAACATGACCTCAACACACAATGCAGTGAAGAAAAACCAATACTACCTCCATGAAACCTTCAACTATACCTGGGCTGTTCTATATCATGTCTACAGCGCTGCAGATCTGAAGAATATGGGTCTCAAGGAAGAATTTGACTGGTCTACACCTCCACCGAAGAAATTCAAGAAGGTCAAGGTTCCTTCCTTGGTGGCCAGCTCCTATTCTTCATCATGCGACACTGATGAAAATGAAGACTTAGACGACACTGCGGCAGGCCCTACTATGACTACCGACCCCAACATCGCTGGCGCTCCTCCATCAACTTGATATTCTTCAGGGGCGTTAGTCCTCAGTTTCGATCCTTTTGGTCATTCAATGACAAAGGGGGAGAAATTTGAGTTAGTCTTCAAGCGGGTCTATTATATTGAGTTAGCCTTCAAGCGGGTCTATTATATGGGCGTTTTTTTGCTAAGTTACAACTATCATTCTTCTGAAACTTTTATTGGATCGAGTTGTAATCTTAAACCCGATGGTACTCTGATACTTTTGATGCATTGTGCCTTGATACTCTTGATATGTTATTCTGCATGCTTGTTCCTCATTAACATTATTGCACGCATGCTGAATTTAATCAGGCACCATATTTCATCATGCATTTCAAATTCTTCATATTATATGTCAAATGCGTGTATGAATTACAAGATATAGGGGGAGATCTCCATGATTCAACTCTTCAAGTGTGCATTGCTTCAAAAGCAAATTCCTCACTATGCACATCTTCAAGGGGAGTTCTTCTATATCTTGCAATCAAATTCCTCAATATCAGTACTTACACTTCATATGTTTATCCCCGTTGAAAACTTAACCTATATTGTCATCAATCACCAAAAAGGGGGAGATTGTCAGTGCACTTAGTGCCCCTTAGTGATTTTGGTGAATTGAAGACTTATAGGTTAAGGGACTAATGTCTTTGTGAGTGTACACAGGTCTATAAGTCTATGAGGAGCTTGATATTTACAGGGAAAGTCGACCCCTAAAAATGAATATCTTCGACTAAAGATTTTGGTATTTCTGAAGACTTTCATGAAGACTTTGAAAGTGAAGAAATTGGTGTAACCGTGAAGACTTGATATTCATGCGAGGAATATGAAGCTTGAAGACTTTCGTTTTCATAGTTTTGTTTTTCTCTTTCTTGAGTCATAGGAAACACCGTACTGTTAAAGGGGGTCGAGGAAATACTAAGGAAAAATTTCCAAGTGATGCTCAACTCAAAATCCTACACCTACCAAACCCTTCGAGTGAAGCCTTTGGAAATCTCATACAGTTCAGTCAATTTCTTCAGTGACAGAGACGAAGTTCTTCTGGTCGCTGAGGAATTTGTTCTGACTGAGGAGTTAGGAATTCGCCAGTGCAGATTGCCTACACAGTGAGGATCATGATAGCCCTGAGGAATTTGATAGTCAAATTTCCAACCGTTGTTGTGCTACGCGCCAGCTGTCCCAAAATATCTTATCCACCTAACGGTCATATCAGACAAGGGCATTTATGTCTTATCATGTCGGGCTGCTCCCTAGGCTATAAATAGCCGCCCCCTACAACCACTAGCTGGTTGGCTACTCCGAGAGAAACTGACACTTGTCATTTGAGAGCAACCCATCATCCGAGGACTTTGAGCGAAAATCATCGAGTGAGGAAAAAACCCAAACCCAAACACCTACAAACCCAAAGTGATTGAGCATCACTGAAGAGATTGATCCTGCATGGATCCGACGCTTGTTACCTTTGAAGACTGTGCTTCTTCCAGATGGTTAGGTGTCATGGTCTGGAGCATCCAAGAGGAATTGTGGATCGCCGAGTGACCGAGTCTGTGAAGGTTTGGAAGTCGCCTGAAGACTTACCACAAGTGATTGGACGAGGTTTGTGTGACCTTAGTTCAAGGAGAATACGGTGAGGACTTGGTGTCCTGAGTTGCGTGCTCAGCGACTGGGTGTCTGGGACTGTGTGTCGTCGAGTTTAAATACTTAGCCCCTCCAACCAGATGTACAACTGAGATAGCAGTTCGAACTGGTCTACCAAATCATTGTCTTCACCAACCTTACTGGTCCTATTTCCTCAACTCTTTCATTTCCTCATTACTGTGTTGAGTGATTGTTCATATCTGTGTTTGAAGACTTTAACTGAAGACTTTCTCAATTTCCTCAGTTCAATTTCTTCAATCTGTTTGTCTTCATCTTGTGTTATCCTGTGTTTACGCTTCATGTACTCTGTGCATGTCTTCATTTTATCATGATGACTATGTCTGTATCCTGTTATGCTTACTTCTGAGTACTTATTCCGTTGTTAGTAGTTCTTCGCTAAGGAATTTCCTCACCGGCAAATTCCTTAGTGAAGAATTCATAAAAATCGCCTATTCACCCCCTCTAGTCGATATAACGCACTTTCATCCTTTCTCACCAAACGATGGCTGCTTGAGCGCTAAAGGGACCTCTTGAGCATCGCGACTCAGGGGCTCTTACTGGACCTCGGGCCGCTCACCTCCTGGCCTTGACCACGGCCTCGCGACCTGGCATACCAGCGACGGCTGAAGCTTGCCTTGGGACTGGGACCTGCCGGCGCAGAGCATCCAGTCCTCGCGAGGTTCGAAAGGAGGAACTAATCTAAGATGGGATGAGCTTCTCACACCAATTCATAATAAGGATATGTATTCACAAAAAGTCATGGATAGCGCCTTACATACCCCCGTGGGGTGGTACTTCGGTTCCTCGCAGGGACAAAAGACACGAATCCTAAGGAGCCCTCGGTATGGACTCCAGGAGGAACAACGCGCACCACCATAATCCGCCGGCGACGACGGCGTCTCTGGCGATGTTGCTCGGTGCCCGCGTCTTCAGGGCCCTCAATCCGGGCGTACAAGGGCAATAGGAATCCAGGCGGCGGCCGCTCGAACCATGGCCTCGACACCTCCTGCCAAGCACCCCCTACTCCACGGCAGAGGACATGCCACTTCTTCGGTGGAAGCGGAATGGAACCCTCTCGGGGGGCCTTCCCCTTCTCTTCTGTAGAAAACCAGCAGATTGGTGTCATTGGCGTAAGGTGGAGCAAGGGCGAGGAAGAAGAAGGAAGAGAGTAGCATGAAGGGACGGACTGGAAGGGCTCGCGCCGTCACGTACATATAGCCGGAGGAGGCCAACCGTCAGCCTCCATGATCACAGGTAATCATGACCCGTTTTTGCATGCAGGGACTTGTCAAGTCGTGCGGTGGCCGAGGCGTCATGGGGAAGCGGGGACGCCCACGTCCAATCAACCGCCACGCGGCGCCCAAGGCCGCAGGCTGTTGGGGCCCGCGGTGCTTCGCACTTGCCCCTTCGCTTTTCTGCCAAGCCAAGTCCACGCGCGCCTTGGGCCCGGGGGCTACTGTCGGCGTTCTAGGAATGGGGGTACCCAGACTTGCCTGCCTGTGGCCTGCAGCGTGGCTCAAGGAGTGGCCTAGTACACCCCATCTTCATCGACACAAGCTCAAGACCCTCGCGAGGGGCCAAGCCTCGCTGGGTGGACGACAGGAAGCTTCCTCAGACACAGCCTCGTCAGGCTGGCTCGCGAGGAGGCGGAGAGATCAAGGTGGGGTACCTCACGAGGTGCCCATGAAGCAAGCCATGACGACCGAAGCCAGGTGGGTGCCAGGCGGGTGCCGGCCTAGGCAGTGTCCTTGTTTCCCTTTGGTGCAAAGGGGGCAAGCTCAGGCCAAGGCACCAAACAAAGGCAACCATTTCGGTGCAACAAGACCAAGACCAGCAGAACGGCACGATAAAGGTCATTATGGAGCCCAAGCCGGCGTCATCATCAGAGCCTTTGGCAGGCGAGGACCAACTTTAGTCAGGATAAGTGTACTAGATGTTCCCCTGCAAAATGGCCAATTGTTGGCGCCCTTCCCGCTCAGTATTTGGGAAGAGGACCAGGGCCTCACTCTATAAATAGGACTAGCCACCACGGTAGAAGGGGATTCGATCCGGATTTAATCCTTCCCTAGAGGCATCACCTCCACAAGAAATCCTCCCCTCGGGAGGCAGTTCTTTCTTTGTATTGTTCCTCATCAGCCCCTGAGGCAATCCACCACACCACAAACTAGAGTAGGGTATTACACCACAATGGTGGCCAGAACTAGTATAAACCTCATGTCCCTTGTGTTGTTCTTCGTGTAGTTTAGATCCTTTGCGAGGCAACGAGACGTGAGTCGGTAGAGGGAGTGATCTCCGCGCGCACCCCAGAGTTCGAACCTTAAGGGTCTGCCAGAACCCGAAATCCGACAGCGGTGTTTCATCGGAAGGTACCTATCTATGGCCCCTACCTATTTCTCTTTATGTCAAAGACTTGGGAGAAGCTCTTTTCGGATGATGAGTTCCTTGCTGCCAACTAGATTCTCCATGAGCCCATCAAAGTGCGCTAGAAGAACCAGTGGGCTAACACCACGACCCGGGCTGAGGTTGAGGCTGCACGGATGGATGTTGTTGATGATGAGTTTGAGGAGGAGGTGGCTAAGGACAGTTCTGAGGGGTACACTCCATCCTCTATTGAGCCATCTTGGGCTAAGAAGCTCAAGGCCAAGATGAAGGCTCTATTCTGTATGCAGGCCAAGGGACAGTACAAGGCTCATGTGAACGCCAAGATGGCTCATCGTCGCGACAAGGCTATTATGAGGCAGGTTGGTCTTGAGGTTGAGAGTGGCTCCGAGGAGCAGATCATAGATGAGGAACCATGGATTAGATAGAACTGCAGGTGGAGTGAATATGAGGAGGATACTGGAGTGTGCTCTTCATCTCGTGTTGCAAAGGAGTCTGGGGAGGAGGAACATGACTCGTGATGCATTGGAATTCCACCACTGATACCCCACAAGTATAGGGGATTGCAAAAGTTTTCGAGGGTAGAGTATTCAACCCAAATTTATAGGTTTGACACAAGGGGAGCCAAAGAATATTTGAAGGTATTAGCAGCTGAGTTGTCAATTCAACCACACCTGGAGATTAATTATCTGCAGCAAAGTGATTAGTAGCACAATAGTATGATAGTTTTGACGATAGCAGCAGTAGTAACGGTAACAGTAGAACAATAGTAACATAGCAAGAACACTATAAGATAAATTCATGGGCATTGGATTGGTGACTCGTTGGATGATATTCATCATGAGATAGTTATAACCTAGGGCGATACGGCACTAGCTCCAGTTCTTAAATATAATGTAGGCATGTATTCCGTAAATAGTCATACGTGCTTATGGAAAGACCTTGCATGACATCTTTTGTCGTACCCTCCCATGGCAGCGGGGTCCTATTGGAAACTAAGGGATATTAAGGCCTCCTTTTAATAGAGAACCGGAACAAAGCATTAAGACACGGTGAATACATGAACTCCTCAAACTACGGTCATCATCGAGAGTGGTCCCGACTATTGTCACTCCGGGGTTACCGGATCATAACACGTAGTAGGTGACTATAACTTGCAAGATCAGATCTAGAACATGGATATGATGGTGATAACATAAATGGTTCAAATCTGAAATCATGGCACCCGGGCCCAAAGTGACAAGCATTAAGCATGGCAAAGTCATAGCAACATCAATCTCAGAACATAGTGGATACTAGGGATCACGCCCTAACAAAACTAACTTGATTACATGATGAATCTCATCCAACTCCTCACCGACAGCGAGCCTAAGAAGGAATTACTCACTCCCGATGGGGAGCATCATGGAATTGGCGATGGAGATGTGTTGGTGATGACAAAGATCGAAGATTCCCCTCTCCGGAGCCCCAAACGGACTCTAGATCTGGCCTCCCGATGAAGAACAAGAGACGATGATGGCTTCGTCCCGTGAAACACGATAATCCTTTCTCCATGATTTTTTCTGGAAATATGGGATTTTATAGCTTTGATTTGAGGGTCAACTGGGCCACCAGGTGGACAGGACCCACCAGGGCGTGCTTGGGGGGGCTGGCGCACCCTGGTGGGTTGTGCCCACCCAGGTGCCCCCCTCAGGCACCTCATGGCTCCAGAATTTCTCTTATTTGATATAAAAAAAATCCTTGCAAAGTTTCATTCCATTTCGAGAACTTTTATTTCTGCACAAAAACAACACCATGGTAGTTCTGCTGAAAACAGTGTCAGTCTGGGGTTAGTTTCATTCAAATCATGCAAATTAGAGTCCAAAATAAGAGGAAAAGCATTAGGAAAACTAGATACGTTGGAGACGTATCAACTCGCCCAAGCTTAAACCTTTGCTTGTCCTCAAGCAATTCAGTTGATAAACTGAAAGTGAAAAATAAAAACTTTTACGACCTCTTTTGCTCTTGTTTCATAAATAAGCTTAAATAGCACCCAGCTTTTAGCATATAACTAACCATGTCGACAATAACTCTTAAAAATTATATTAACTCATATCAATGACATAAACAACTAGAGAGCAATAATTCTCAAATAGCAACACGTTGTCAAAACAACCATTATATTATATGACAATAATGGTATCTTGCTAGCCCTTTCTAAGACCGCAAAACATAAATGCATAGCACCCCCAAAGTTCAAGCAGCGACTAAACATTGTAATTCATGGTAGAAAAGATCTAGTCATGATGCACCCAACATTAGCTATACACAATGCATCAGCATGCAGCAGTGCTCTCAGGTTCTGGCGCTTATTTGAGAAGATGATGACACAACATAAAAGTAAATAGATAGTCCCTTCACAGAGGGAAGTAGTGATTTGCAGAGTTGCCAGAGCTCAAGTTTTTAAACCAGAGGTAAATGATACTTTGAGACACGCACCCTTCTCATTCACTTCACGACCGTCAGTTATCAATATCTTCCATGCTAAGCACGCTGGTAGTGGTTCCCAAGCGGAAATGGAAAGGTTATGACTCCATTGGGAGTTTTTGTTTGATTATTTGTAAGCTCTTTTCTTTTTGCAGTTTGGGACTGGGAATCCCTATTACCGCCCTTTTCTTGTGCGATGGCAAGTGAATAAACACTCGACCTGAGAATAACCTGCTTAGCATGGAAGATACCGACTACCTCATGTCATTCCACGAACGATTCAGGCACACAAAAAGGATATTTATTTGAAGTTTTTAGAGGTGGAACATGCAAATTTACTTAGGATGGCAGGGTAATACCGCATATAGGTAGGTATGGTGGACTCATCTGGAATAACTTGGGTTTCATGTTTTTGATGTACAAGCAGAGTTCCCACTTAGTACAGGCGAAGGCTAGCAAATAGGTTGAGAAGCCGACAGCTAGAGAGCAACAATGGTCATGAACATGCATTATGACAAAGTAACATTGGATACTCGCATGAGTAGGATATGAACACCATGAATATAAATATCATAGAGGCTATGTTGGTTTTTATTCAACTACATGCATGAACATGTGCCAAGTCAAGCCACTCAAACATTCAGAGGAGGATACCATATCATCATACGACACCACAATCATTTTAACGCAATGTTGATATCCAATATAAGTCATTATTCACTCCTAGCTATTTATGCATGGCATGAGAAACTATAATCTCTAATTGTCATTGCAAACATGTTTGATCATAATAGGCTGAAGCATGGATACTAGGTTAAACATATTTACAAAAACAGAACAAGTTGAGTTCATACCCGTTTCTCTCTGCCACGGCCAGTTCATCTAATGTCATCATTATTTCCTTTCACTTGCATGACCAAACGATTTGAAATAACAATAGTGCAAGAGTGCCATGGACTAAGTTGGAATCTGCAAACATTTTATTCAAGAGGATAAGACAAGGTAATATGGGCTCTTTGTTAGATCAACAATGCAAATGGGAGCCACTCAACATTTTCATCCTGGTTTTCTCCTTGGTATGACTCAATAAAAGATAAAGAAATTTAGAGAAACACGCTGAAATATTTTCGGAGTTTTAGGTTTTTCGGAAGCAAGCAAACAAAAAAGCAAAAAGCAAAAACGAGAAAAACTATTTACACGAGAAAGCTCCCGACAAGTAAAAGAAGAACAAGGAAATATTTTTGTGTTTTCCTTTTAGTACTACAATAATTTAAACTAGAAAGAAAAATCAAAAAGATGCGATATACATATTTTCGGGATTTTCTCAAAGTTTTTCAAACACACAAGAAGAAGGCAAGAAAAATAAATTAAGCATGGATGATACAATGAAAAAGTGTGGATACCGACAACTGGAATAAAATGTGTGAACATGAGTGTAATGTTAGTGGGAATACATACTCCCCCAAGCTTAGGCTTTTGGCCTAGCTTGGTAATCAGTCAGTAGCCTGGATGGTAGTCGGCATGGCAGCTCACAGACGCCCTCGGTGCTGATGCCTTAGCCCGTGGTGCTGCCTCCACTGCTACATTGTGAGCTCGAGCCTCACTCTCAAGAACAAATATCTTCCTCTGTTGTGATAGTCAAAAAGAGTAGGCGCATGCAAATATGTGTGCACAACAGAAGTTTGGTTAAACAACAGATTGTAAATGAAGTCATGAATTTTTTCCCTTGACGATCTTATGGTTTTTTTAAAGCATCAAAGTCTAAATACTGCGTGGGTAGGATAGGGTCAAAGGGCAAAGGTGAAACACCCAGCTCTCGTGCTAAACGCGTGGCATAAATTCTGCCATAGAAATAGCCACTGTTAGAATTATGTTGCAGTCTGCGTGCAACAATCGCTCCAAGGTTATAACTCCTTTCACCAGTGAGAGCGGCGCATATGAGGCTCAAGTTTGGAGCACAAAGCATACTACAGTCTTGCTTGCCTACTATGCATTTTCCATTAAATAATGTGAATTACTGAATTGTAGGAAAATGTATGCTCTTTATTCTACCTTGTGTCACTCCCCTAGTTTCACCAAAGTAGAGACTAGTTAAGAATGATTCAAACTCAGACCTAGGTGGCTCATCGAGTGAATCCTAGAATGGGATTTTGCAGAGGTGAGGAAACCTTTCTAGAGAAATGGTAAATGGATTATCATAAAGTTTAAAAGACACCCTAGACTCACAGGGAAAGAATTTAAATTCTTTGACAAATGATTTGGTGAGGATGAGATGTTGGTCGCACTTATCTGAAATGTAGGGACCGAGCTCGACATTGTGAACTAATTGCTCAAATTCCTTCTTAATACCAACTCTCACCATGTAATCGTTGCATGGCCATAAGCATGTTTTGGTGGTGGCACTTCGAATGGAACTTTCTCTTGGTTCAGCATAGGACTGACCAACGGAGCTGCTGCTAGAGGATGCCTCTGAGGATCTCCTCCTTGAAGAACTCCTTCGAAAGAAGCTAATGTTCGCATACAATTTTCTGAAAATTTTTGGTCACGAAAAATTTATTAACAAAACTTCACAAAATTGATAGCAACTACTCATAGGGATGTATAGAAGTCATAGCAAGCATCCAAAATACTTAGAACTCTAAGAATTCAACATGCAAGCTCATCTATAGGAGCACCAAGAGTAGCTAATTATTCTAAATATAAACCACTAAAACAAAAACTAATTGGACACATGGAGGAGTCACATACCAAGCAACAAATCCCTGAAACAGTTTCACAAACGGACACTACAAAAGAAGACACATCCGTGACATTTTGGGACGAACGAATTTGTTTCTGTCATGCTTATGACACTTCTATGACAATAATTGTGACAAAACCCAGTATCATCATAGATGTGGTGGGCTCCTACTTCTATGACAAAAAGTCATGACAGAAAATGGGCCTTTTGTCCTGGGCGGGCCGGAGACGCAGTTGCATGACATTCTTTGGGCCGTGCATGACGGAAAAAACCATGGTAGAAGCGTGGGCGAGGAAAATATCGGGGAGTTCTCGGTTATGGTGGATGGTCGGGGGCCGAGCGATGCGCGTTTCTATCATACATGTACGCGCATGGGTGCGACGTGTTGGGCTCTAACTGAACCCGAGGAAGGCGTCGCCTAACTGAACCTGAGCGATTGCACTGTAGGCTACGCGTTACTGAAACCGAGCGATCAATCGATGGCTATTAACTGAACCCGATCGAGCGATTCCTTCGCTACTACTGCTAACTGAAGCCGGTCGATGCTGCCTCTGGATGAACAGTGAGCCTTGTTGGGGGGGTGGATGAACAGTTCACGGTAGGGGGTTGGATGAACAGGACCCCGCGGTAGTAGAGGCCATTGCCGCTGGATGAACAGGACCCCGATCGATCAAGCTGGTTGGGGGGTGGATGAACAGGATCCCGTGGAGCGCTGGATGAACAATAGTCGGTGGAGGGCTGGATGAAGAGTAGCCCGTGGAGGGGTGGTTGAACAGGACTCCGTGGAGAGGGCTGGTTGAACAATAGCTGGTGGAGGAGCGCGCAGTGGAGGGTGGATGAACAGGAGCCTATGCATGAACAGTTGCAGGTGGAGGCTGGAGGAGGTCGATGGTGGATGAACAGTAGCCCGTGAAGGTTGGAGGAGGTCGACGGTGGAGATGAACAGTATCCCATGGAGTCCCGTTTTGCAGTATGCCACACCCCTCCCATTGAACAGGACCCCCGTTTCAATTGTAGCACTCCAACACAAGTCTGTTTCCTCCATTTTGTGGTACGCCACACCCTTCCCGATCAACAAGACCCCGTTTCGACCATAGGAGGTCCAAGAGAAGTCTATTTCCTCTGTTTTGCGGTAAGCCAGACCCCTCCCCATGAACAGGATCCCGTTTCGACCGTGGTTGGTTGAACAGAAGGCTGTTTCCTCCATTCTGCGGTACGCCAGGCCTCGTTTCCATCGGCTATTCCGTCCAAGCCGGTTGGATCCCGATGAACACGACGACACACTCCGTTCCACCCAGCTAGTGAGATCCCCATAACACGACAACGCCGCAATTTCTCCGTACTGACCCAGCCATGTACACGAGCCCTGGCCATACGTATGTGTGAGTAGGCGTTCGAGACCCTACCCGTATGTACGTACGTGGTCGTATTTACTTTCTTGCACCCTGTCCGTTGTACGTACGTGTACATGCTACGTGCGCGCCTTTACTACGACACGTGCCCTTCCTTGCACGGCCATGGTTCATCGCTGTAGCCTGCAGACAGACCAATCGACCAGTATGTACGTACACATTCGCGACCACAATGACAATGCTACGTACATTTCGACCAGGTGGGTCCCGACTGTCAGGCACTTACTTGCATGCGAAGATGTAGCTGGTGGGTCCCAGCAGTCAGGGGGTGAATCGTTTTTTTGCCTGTAATATGGACGCACTTCCTTGCGTGCGAAGATGTAGCTAGTGGGTCCCAGCAGTCAAGGGGGAAACGTTTTTTCATGAAATACGGTGGCCCGTCCGATGGGTCCCTCCTGTCAGGTGGACGAATAATTATTTTGCACGTAATAAGGAGGCACTTCCTTGTGGCTGCCGTGGACCCAGTTGTCAGCCTCTCCACGTACAGTACTCTTCCGATGGAAGTCTTTCCTTAACCATGTTAACCACACCACAACGAGAGCACCAGGGTAGTGGACGACGACGAGGCCTAGGAAGGGGACTACGCGGAGCCGGGGAATACGCAACAATGGAAGCCCACACGGAGAGGAGTACGAGGGTTCACTGGTTCGGCTGCGGTGTGAGGCTGTCATCGCTGAAGAATAACAGGGGGTGTGGGTGAGTAGAGGGATGGCCTGGCTAGCGGTGGGAGTAGCAGAAGGCGTTGAGGCCTCCGTGGCATCACAGCCGGCCACGGGAGGCAGGAGCACGCAGCACGACCAATGCTGGTTTGGGTGGCTAGAGCAAGAAGACGAGAGGTTGAAGAAGCATTATGGCCGTTGGATGGACATCGTACGGTCACTGGAGCAAGAATCGTTCATATTGACTAAGTTGACAAAGCCCTCCATCCCCACCAACTTAGTAGGCCCACAAGTCAGCCTCCTACTATGCTGGGTCCCAGCTAGCAGGGGGAGTATTCATTTTTTTGTGTGTAATAAGGAGGCACTTCCTTGCGTGAGAAGATATAGCTGGTGGGTCCGACCTGTCAACGGGGGGAAAGTTTTTTCCGTGAAATACAGAGGCCCTTCTGGTGGGTCCCAGATGTCAGGTGGATGAATCATTATTTTGCGCGTAATAAGGAGGCATTTCCTTGTGTACGGCCGTGGACCTAGCTGTTAGCCTCTCCACGTACAGTCTATGTCCGACGGATGTCGTTCGTTGACCATGTTGACCAGGTCGCGCCGAGAGCACCAGGGCGGTGGACGACAACGAGGCCTAGGAAGGGAACGACACAGAGCCGGGGAAGACTCGACAATGGTTGCCCACGCTATGGGGAGTGCGAGGGTTTACTGGTCCGGCTGCCGTCGCCGGAACTTAACAGGAGGTGTGGGTGAGTAGAGGAATGGCCTGGCTAGCAATGGGGTAGGGTGGGGCGGTGCGGCCTGTGCGGCAACACAGTCGGCCATGGGAGGCGGGAGCAGGCAGTCCCACCGGCGCTGGTTTCGGCGGCTGGAGCAAGAAGATCAGATATTGAAGAAGCAGCACGGCCGTTGGATTAACATCCAACGGTCACTGCTGCTAGAATCGTTTGTGGACTAAATGTACAAAGCCTTTCGTACACGTCAACCTAGTAGACCCACAAGTAAGCCTCCAAATCTGTCCCAAACAGCATACAGCCCGAAATTTCTAGCTAGATTTAAATTAATTTTAAAACTAAATATACCTTAATTTAAATCCAATGAAATTTTACCCGCACAAAAACAATGAAATTTAAAATATCAAAATCTGAAAGAAAAAAGTATTTTAGAACTAATTGCCTATTTGCTATATTTTTTCATTTTACAATCCATCTAATATTACTTATAACCCATTTCTTATTACTTATAGCTCATTTTCTGGGCAAAATACATCCCTCCTCATCTTGAAAGATTTCCTGCCCAGCAGGGCGTAGAAAAGCAAGTAGGCCTACGTTGGTTATTCTGCAAAAAACAAAATAAGTGGCTAGCCATTTTCAGAAAGGGAAAAAACAAACTAGGTTGGTCATGTGCTAAACATATGAAATAAAAGCCTAGGCTAGACAGGCTACAGCTCCCGCACAACCCAGTTGATACCCTACTCCGTCCTGAAAAACCAAAATTACTGCACGCACTGCTGGGTCCCTACTGTCATCCTCACCATGTACAGTCATCTCCTTATTCGTCTCGGTTGTTGACCATGTTGACAACATGTCAGGACCCCGACTCGATGTCACATCGATCTAGCCGGTAACACCTCATATCACTTTGCGGCCTCACGCACGGTATCCCCACGGGTGTCGTCTTACCTTTTCCCGGGACCGTTTGCGCCTTTTGGCTCACGTATATGATAGTGTCGCTAGCATCCATATGATAAGGAGCCCGGGCTGACATGACTAGTCGTAAACCCAAAGTGGCACAGACTTACAGGGACAGGCATCCATGACCCAGCTTCGAACGTGTCGGTCATCAGCAAGTGGGTCCGGGCTGTAGCACTGGGCTAACAGGACTCCGGTAAACCGGGCTGTAGCGGGCTAACAGGACTCCGGTACTCAAGCGTGACATTTCCCCGAAGGGACAGACACAGGAACAAAGAAGGACACATGCCGGCCAGCCTAAGTGTTCCAGAGCAGTAGCAAGCTACCATGGCTCAGCGGTAACACTAGGAGACATTTCCCGGTAAGAGAGGCTACTAAAGATAAACAACTAGATAGTCAGATCCCACACATACCAAGCATTTCAATCATACACACAATATGCTCGATATGTGCAAATACAACGAAGCATCACAACATGACTCTACGACACAAGTACTTTATTTAAGGCTCAGGGAGCCATACATAACATACACAAAGGTACGGGTCTCACGACCCAACATACAAGTCATACAGTCATACAAACCGGCAGCGGAAGTACATTGTCTGAGTACAGACAACTAGTAAAATAAAAGAGGCTTGGAAAGCCTAGCTATACTACATGGTCCATCACAAGCTCAGGGTCACCACCTGGGTCCTTAGCCTACTCGATGATGTCAACGTCTACATAGAACCCATCAGAAGGGGTTGTAGCGTCTTCTGTAAAAATGTAGATTATAGCAACATGAGTACAAAGGTACTCAGCAAGACTTACATCAGAGCCTACATACATGCATAGTATCAAGAAGGGTTGGTGGAGTTATTGCAGCAAGCCAGCTTTGACTCTTGGCTAGGCTATCCTACGATACTTCAGCTTGAAATGGTTTTGTGCACACGAGTCCACTACTCACCACTTCAATACACTACCGAGGATCCACCTCCGTCTTCCTACGGAAGAGCCATCCTCGGCACTCACACTTATCTTGAGGCTTTTAGTAGTTTCCATTTACTTGTCTATGAACTGTATAGGCAACCAAGTAGTCCTTTACCGCGGACGCGGCTATTCGAATAGATTATGATAACCCTGCAGGGGTGTACTTCTTCATACATGTTTCCACCACTTAGCGTCTGCACACGACATGTGCTCGGCAGACTTCAAGCGAAAGCCGACGTGGGTGTAGACCACGACCTACCTAAACACTTAAGCCTCTAGTCCAGGTTTATCGCATATTCAGGTTCCATCCGCAGGGAGTCCGGCCGAGGTTTCCCATACGGCCCCGAACGATGTGAACAGGGTTCCCGAGATACCTAATGGGTATTCGGTACACCGTGCCACGTACCTACCGCATCACAGCCCACCCCTACGGTCAGCGCTGTCCACGGCCTCCAGTAGGCTACAAACACCAGAAACTACGTGCAACTCCTGGACAGAGGGCTAGAGTGAATAAGAAGTCGAGCGGGGTCATATTTCAGGGCCCAATGCATGGTAGTAGCTGTATCTTAAATCACACATACAGATCTCAGTGCTTAAGGTCGACTTCAATGAAACAACCCACCATGTACTCCTACATGGCCTCTCAACGATACCTTTACCAAATTGTGTTCACCACACCACTCTCATTACCGACATAATCATTTCACTCTAGCCCATCACCCAGATGAACCAGACCTGACACGACTCTAAGCATAGCAGGCATAGCAAGGTAGGAACAACACATACATATGGCTCAATCAACTCCTACACATGCTAGTGGGTTTCATCTAGTTACTGTGGCAATGACAGGTCATGCAGAGGAAATGGGTTCAACTACCGTAGCACACAGCAGTTTGAAACGCGTTGTCTTAATGCAGTAAAAGAGAGCAGGAGCGAGAACATGGGATTGTATCGATATGATCAAATGGTTGGTTGCTTGCCTGATGGTTCGACGCACTGATACGGTTCTTCGTTAGGGTAATCATGGTACTCCTCGGGGGCAGAACCTGTCGCAAAGGACATCGATACACAAGCATCACCAAACAATGTGCAACAATATGATGCATGCATGAAACATGGCAATATGAGTGTGTTGGGCTAATGCAACTAAAACCAGAAGGGTTTGAACAAATTTGAATCAAAGATTCAAATTTCAAACTCAAACATGACCTCTTTAAGTGCTTTTTCTTGTTCTGCTTAAAACATCAATTTAACTTGTTTGATCATGCATGAAAATAGTACAGATGGATAGATTGGATTTTTCTGATCATTTTTCATATATAATTTGTCCAATTTGGAGTTACAGAATAAAAGTTATGAATTTTTGAAGTTTAAATAATATTCTGGAATTTCCTGAATTAAATTAAATCCAGAAATTATAATTATTGCGCCAGCATGACGTCAGCATGACGTCAGTGGTCAACTGCGGCTGTCTGGGGTCAAACCTGACGTGTGGGGGCCACACGTCAGTGACAGGGGGGGTTTAACAGGTTTAAATTAATCCTAATTAGGGATTAGTGGCGCTGGGGCCCACTGGTCAGTGTCAGGGGGTTAACTAACAGTGGTTAGCACTAATCCTAATTAGCTACAGGGCTGGGCCCACCTGTCAGGGACTCAGGGGGGGTCCTGCCGTGGTCAAAGTGGGTCAAACCCACCGGCGACGTGACGCCGGCGAGGCCCGAGACGGCGGCGCGACGCGGGATCGCGCTACAGGGCACGGGCGAGGCCGTGCTTGGGCTCGTTGGAAAGCTCTTGCTCCCGCGCGTCGAACGGTGGCCGTGGCTGGGCCTGGGGTGGCCGGAGTCGACGGCGGCGAGCTCGGCTGCGGCCGCCGGAGTTCGGGTGCGGTCGGGATCGATGTTGCAGGGGGTTTGGGGAGGCGTTAGTGTGTGCTGCGTGATCCTAGTGAGGTGTGGAGCACGATAGTGTGCTCGGTTGGGTGCTACGGTGACCGTGGCCACGACGGCGACATCGCCGGCAGCGTGGAGCTCTCAGCCAAGGTGGGGCTAGGGCCTAGAGGTCGGGAGAGACCAGGGGAGAAGGGGGAAACGATCCGGGGGCTCACCGCGGAGCTGCAGGGATGGTTAGCGGGCTCGGGGACGCGCTGGAGACGACGAATTCGACAGCGACGATGGTCGGAGCCCGAAGAGGGGAACGGCGACGTGGCGGCGATGCAGGGCTTCTGGAGGACCGTGGAGCGGTGGGGAGGAAGAGGGGGTCGTGGCGGAGCTTCTGAGCTAGTCGGGGGAGCGAGGGGTGGCCGGAGACGGCTGCTGTGGCGAACGGCGGCGACGGTGGTGTTCGGCCGTGTGAGAGAGAGAGCGAGGGAGAGGAGGGAAGAGCCGGGGGAGAGTGAGAGAGAGCAGGGGGGAGGCGTGGCGCCGCCCAGGGGCATCGAGGCGAGGAGGGGAGGGCAGGCAGGCAGGGAGAGAGGTGGCGTGGCGCGGTGGCGCGCGCGCGCGCCGGCCACACTCCCCTCCCTCTGTCGGGACGAAGACGACAGAGGAGGGAGGTGGGCTGGGCCGGCTGCTGGCTGGGCCGGCCAGCTGGCTGGGCTGCACAGGGAGGAGCCCAGGTAAGCTTCTCCCTTTTATTTTTTTTTCTGTTTTCTAATTTCTGACATTTGTTTTGATTTAGATAATATATTAAATCATTTATTTAACTTATGCCAATTTTTGCAGGAGCTATATATATTATTCCAGAGCTCCTTTATATTTGGCATAATATTTGGACATATATTAATATATATAATTAATATATTTCCAAAGCAAATAATTATGCATTAATTCCAAATGCCCAAAATAAATACCTATGAGCTCTTAAAAATATTGGGTTGATTTTTATCTCTGTCCAATATTTTCAGAGAGCAACATGAGCATTTTCTTGGACCCTTTTTGGAGAAATTTTTATTTGGATCATTTTCAAAATGATTCTGAGGGTTTCACAGATCCCCATTTCAAGTTTCTGATGAAAGAGTAAACATGATGCAACACTCTAATGCATGGCTAGCTAGGGTGTGACAACTCACCCCCACTCAAAAGAATCTCGTCCCGAGATTTGGGTTCCTCCGGGAAGAAGGCGGGATACTCGAGTCGAAGACGATCCTCCCTTTCCCAAGTTGCTTCATCCTCAGAATGGTGCGACCATTGAACCTTGAGAAACTTGATATTATGACGTCGGGTGGTACGTTCGGCCTGATCGAGGATACGAATGGGGTACTCTCGATATGTAAGATTATCTTGGAGATCAAGCGTTTCGTGGTCCACTTCACGGATAGGATCCGAGAAGCAACGCCTGAGTTGAGAAACGTGGAAGACATCGTGGACCCTGGAGAGGTGCGGAGGTAGTTCCAACTGGTAGGCAACTCCTCCTCGTTTGGCAAGAATGCGAAAAGGTCCAATGTAACGAGGAGCCAATTTGCCTTTGATACCGAAACGATGGGTTCCCTTCAGAGGGGTGACCCGAAGATAAGCCTTCTCGTCAACCTCGAAAGTCATAGCCTTATGTTTTCGGTCATATTGACTCTTTTGACGAGATTGGGCTGTTTTCAACTTTTCACGAACGATGCGAACTTGTTCTTCTGCTTCCTGAATCATGTCCGGGCCAAAGAATTGTCTTTCCCCGGTCTCTGACCAGTTAAGGGGTGTTCGACACCGTCGTCCATAGAGAACTTCAAAAGGGGCTTTACCCAAGCTAGATTGATAGCTGTTGTTGTAAGCGAATTCGGCAAATGGAAGGCACTTCTCCCAGTCCATTCCGAATGAGATAACAGAGGCTCGAAGCATGTCTTCTAGAATTTGGTTGACGCGTTCCACTTGACCACTCGACTGAGGGTGGAAGGCGGTGCTAAAGGAGAGACGAGTCCCCATAGCATTTTGGAAACTTTCCCAAAATCGAGAGGTGAAAAGACTTCCTCGATCCGAGTTAATTTCCAAAGGAACACCATGGAGAGACACTATTCGGGAGATGTACAAATCTGCCAGCTGACTAGCGGTTATACTCTCACGAACAGGTAAGAAATGGGCTACTTTGGAAAGACGATCGACCACGACGAAAATAGCATTATTCCCTCTCTTGGTCCTGGGAAAACCGGTAATGAAATTTATACCAATTTTATCCCATTTCCATTCAGGAATAGCTAAGGGCTGAAGGGTGCCAGCAGGCCGTTGGTGCTCTGCTTTTACACGACGACAGACGTCGCAATTTGCAATATACTGAGCAATTTCTCTCTTCATCCTAGTCCACCAGAACCTCTGGCGTAGGTCCTGATACATCTTAGTACTACCGGGATGAATGGTGAGAGGAGATTCATGAGCTTCCTTAAGGATCAATTGCCGTAGATGCTGGTTCTTGGGAACCACTAGACGGTTCTCAAAGTACACAACACCATGATCATTTGTGGAGAAACAACTAGCACCTCCGCTAGCAATGTTCTCTTTGATTTTAGATATTCCCTTATCTCGCCTTTGGGCAGCGATGATTTGATCCGTAAGAGTAGGTTTTGCTACCAAGGTGGAAAGAAAACCTTGAGGTACAATGTGAAGGTTAAGCTTCCGAAATTCCTCATGGAGGAGCGGTTGACTTTGTTGTAACATCAGGTTGTTACAATAAGATTTACGACTTAGCGCATCAGCCATGACGTTGGCTTTCCCTGGGGTGTAAGTTATTCCTAAGTCGAAGTCTGTGATCAATTCAACCCAACGTCTCTGCCTGAGATTCAAATCCGGTTGGGTGAAAATGTACTTCAGACTTTGGTGATCAGTGAATATTTCGCAACGATTACCGAGGAGGTAATGTCGCCAGGTCTTAAGTGCATAGACTACGGCTGCAAGCTCTAGATCATGAGTAGGATAATTCTCCTCATGTGGGTGCAATTGCCGTGAAGCGTAAGCAATTACGTGTCGATCTTGCATAAGAATGCAACCTAGTCCTTGTCGCGAGGCGTCGCAGTAGATAACAAAGTCCTTGGAAAAGTCTGGCGGTACCAGTACGGGAGCAGAGGTCAGGCGTCTTTTCAGTTCCTGAAAGCTGTGCTCACATTGTGGAGTCCATTCGAACTTCTTATCTTTCTTGAGGAGTTCGGTTAGGGGTTTAGCAACTTTGGAGAAGTTCTCGACAAAGCGACGACAATAGCTCGCTAAGCCTAGAAAACTCCGAACTTGCTTGACCGATTCAGGTGGAGTCCAATTAAGGACGGCTTGAACTCGCTCAGGGTTAACAGCAATACCTTTACCAGATATTACATGACCTAGATAGGTCACTTCTGACAACCAGAATTCACATTTAGAAAATTTGGCATAAAGGCGATGCTCTCGAAGTTTCTTCAACACTAGCCTCAAATGTTCGGCATGTTCTTCCTCGTTCTTGGAGTAGATGAGTATATCATCGAGGTAAACTACGACGAATTTATCCAAATACTCCATGAAGATTGAGTTCATTAACCGAGAAAAGGTGGCTGGAGCGTTGGTTAGACCGAAGGACATGACGGTGTACTCGTATTGGCCATAACGAGTAACAAAGGCCGTTTTAGGAATGTCCCCGTTTCTGATTTTGATTTGATGGTAGCCCAACCTCAAATCCATCTTGGAGAAGACTGAGGATCCAGCGAGCTGATCATACAGATCGTTGATCCTGGGAAGTGGATATTTGTTCTTGATTGTGACCAAATTGACAGGTCGGTAATCTACAACCATCCGGTCCGTACCATCCTTCTTCTTGACGAATAGGACGGGGCAAGCCCACGGAGATGAACTAGGGCGGATGAAACCCTTTTTCAAGGATTCATCGAGTTGTTTCTTAAGCTCGGCTAGTTCTAGTGGTGCCATCTTATAAGGTCTTCTAGCAATCGGAACGGTTCCGGGGATGAGGTCGATTACGAACTCAACATCCCTGTCAGGTGGAACACCTGGCAATTCCTCTGGAAAGACATCCGGGAAGTCACGGACTACCGGAATGTCCTCAAGGTCTGGCAAAGGGCTGGCGTTAAGAGAATATAATTGTCGCTTGGCTATTCGGGTCAAGACATTGACTATCTTCCCCGAAGGATGGGTGAGTTGAACAGTCCTAGAGAAGCAATCAATTTGGGCATGATGAGCTGACATCCAGTCCATACCCAGAATGATATTAATATCTGAAGATTTAAGGGCTATCAAAGATGCGAGAAAAACAAGTCTGTCGACTTGGATTTCATTTCCATGGCTTACTCTAGAAGTTTGCCATTTGGATCCCGGAGTTTGAATTACCATAGAGGTTGGCATGTCACAGAATGCAACGTTATGCAAACGAGCATAATTTTCGGATATAAAAGAATGAGAGGCTCCTGTATCGAAAAGAACAGATGCCGGGTGGCAATTAACAAGAAGCGTACCGAGAACGACGTTGGGATCCTCTTGAGCTTCTTCGGCAGAGATACAGTTGACATGGCCACGTGAAGCGGTGACCGGTTTAGCATGAAACACTTTCCCTGTCGGCTTGCCACGGCCAACAGCTTTAGCAGATTGATTGGGGTTGGTCTGGGGACACTCACGCATATAGTGACCAGATTCCCCACACTTGAAACAAGTCACGGAACTGGTACGTGGAGGAGCATTGTTAGATGGACCCCCATAGGGCTTGGCCGGTGCAGACTGTTGAACAGGGCGAGGCGCCTGGAAAGATGGCCTCGGTGTGAACCTGGGTGGCAGGGCGGTGTTGGGTACCCACACGCGGCGCTTCTGAGGACCAGCACCGGATGAGGAACCCATATCACGGCCATGCTTGCGTGTTGCGTCATAGTCAGTCTGACCAGTTTCAGCACTGATGGCTTTATTGACAAGTTTCTGAAAAGATGTGCACTCATGCAGACGGAGGTCGCGGCGAAGCTCAGGACTAAGTCCCTTACGGAACCTTGCTTGCTTCTTGGCGTCAGTAGAAACTTCCTCGGTTGCATATCGTGCGAGATTACCAAACTCCCTGCTATAAACATCCACAGAAAGTCGGCCTTGGGTGAAATTGCAGAATTCCTCACGTTTACGGTCCATGAGACCCTCCGGAATGTGATGTTCACGGAAAGCCTCGCTGAATTCAGCCCAAGTAGTGACATGGCCTGCTGGGCGCATAGCTCCATAATTCTCCCACCATAGACTGGCGGGGCCTTCAAGATGATATGCAGCAAAGGTGACCTTGTCAGCCTCCGCTACCAGCGCGGAACGCAGTTTGTGAGAGATACTGCGAAGCCAGTCATCAGCGTCGAGAGGCTCGACGGAGTGGTGGAACGTGGGTGGATGTAATTTGATAAAATCACTGAGTGACACCACGTTAGTCCTCTGATGGTGTGCTGTGTTCTGTTCAATACGCTCCAACAAACGGTTGGTCTCCCGCTTGTTTCTCTCAGCTTCCATCATAACCTCGGCTAGTGAAGGAGGATGAGGCAGATTTGTATCCCTGACTTCACTGCCTTCGGCCTGCTCTTGAGGAGCAGGGTTAGTGCGCGTGTTGACCATCCTAGGTAAACAAGACAATGATTTAGTCAGGATGATAAAATTTCGACATAGGATACATAATGTAAGGAATAACTCGGAATGCAAGATGATCATCCGTATGACATGGTAGATACAGTAACTGCTTCTTTTATTCCATCGTCATACACACCATACAGGGTTTAGTACAAGACCAAACAAAGTACTAATACGGTGAAAAGAGGATTACATCTCATCGGAGGCATCCCAAGCTCCTATACATTATTTTTCTACACCTCCGGAAGGAGTACAAACTAGGTCATATCCCACGAGTCACGCGGGACGATAGACGACACAGCTAGTGCGAACTAGTGATACTACCGCTAACTCAGACCGATCCGTAGTAGTCCTCGTAGAAGTCGCCTCCATAGCCTGGAAGTTCAACATGATCATCCGGAAACAGACGGTCTCGCGGAGCTTGTGGACCATAGGGGCTAGGATGAGGCCTTGGACCAACAGACGGTGGCCTGCGGGGACCGCGAGGTGGGGTGATGCCTCCTACATCACGCCAAACCATCACGTCCGGCAGAGCAGATCTCACAGGATAGAGATCGCGCATATCTGAATATCCAGCTTGCACCGCCGGTGCGAACCGAGTCAAAGTGGCCCAGTGGTCAGCACGGGTATTGAAGAGCTCTAACCTTAAGGCCCGATTTTCACGGTCCTTATCCTCGAGCATCTCAGCAGTGGTGCGAGTCCGTGAATCCTCCTGAGTGGGGTCAGCATAAATAGCCTGGAGATACCCTTGTGCTCCCGGAAGTGATCCTGGCATATACCGGAAATCAGAGTCCCGAAATAAACCAGATCTGACTCGCATAATGGTCATCATAGAGTAGGCGGCGTCCTGCACAGCCATCTCAATAGTAACCCCGAGTCCATAGGAGCAGTGAAGAGGCTCGGTGGATCCAGGATAAGATGGAAATATCCTGACAGTGCAGAGATACTGGCTTTGATTAAAGTCTCGGAATTGCTCTTCGACCGTGTACTCAGGATACCAGCGGTATCCAGCCTCAGTCATTACCCTGACCAACTTGGCAGTATGGCCGGGTACATCTAGGCATCGAGTCAGGCGAACCACTTGATTGAGGTCGCGAGTGGCCATCTGAAAGCACAATCATAATGCAAAGGCATTAGAATTTCTAGCAAAATTTCGGCAGCATAACAGCTGTAAATGCTCAAAAAGGATTTTGAGACATTTGACAAAGGATTTCGTACACACTCAACATCATCATATCAAAGTTCTGAAACCATTCTAGCAACATAATGTGGTAGTAGAACTGAACTAGGCTTGTAACCATCAAACTTATAAGGTACTACTGATTAGTAACTCGTGATCCTGATAGAGAGAACAGATCCTAATTCCTTAACCCCCGGTGGAAGAATGGACTGACTCAGATCAGAATGTCATAAGATAAAGGAGTAAAAAGAGCCTTACGTTCCAACCCACAAACAATTCCCCTACATATAACTAAAGAATTTCTAGACTCAACATCGACCAGTTTGGCTTGGAGAACCTACAGGCAGTCCGGCTCTGATGCCAACGCTGTCAGGACCCCGACTCGATGTCACATCGATCTAGCCGGTAACACCTCATATCACTTTGCGGCCTCACGCACGGTATCCCCACGGGTGTCGCCTTACCTTTGCCCGGGACCGTTTGCGCCTTTTGGCTCACGTATATGATAGTGTCGCTAGCATCCATATGATAAGGAGCCCGGGCTGACATGACTAGTCGTAAACCCAAAGTGGCACAGACTTACAGGGACAGGCATCCATGACCCAGCTTCGAACGTGTCGGTCATCAGCAAGTGGGTCCGGGCTGTAGCACTGGGCTAGCAGGACTCCGGTAAACCGGGCTGTAGCGGGCTAACAGGACTCCGGTACTCAAAGCGTGACATTTCCCCGAAGGGACAGACACAGGAACGAAGAAGGACACATGCCGGCCAGCCTAAGTGTTCCAGAGCAGTAGCAAGCTACCATGGCTCAGCGGTAACACTAGGAGACATTTCCCGGTAAGAGAGGCTACTAAAGATAAACAACTAGATAGTCAGATCCCACACATACCAAGCATTTCAATCATACACACAATATGCTCGATATGTGCAAATACAACGAAGCATCACAACATGACTCTACGACACAAGTACTTTATTTAAGGCTCAGGGAGCCATACATATCATACACAAAGGTACGGGTCTCACGACCCAACATACAAGTCATACAGTCATACAAACCAGCAGCGGAAGTACATTGTCTGAGTACAGACAACTAGTAAAATAAAAGAGGCTTGGAAAGCCTAGCTATACTACGTGGTCCATCACAAGCTCAGGGTCACCACCTGGGTCTTTAGCCTACTCGTTGATGTCAACGTCTACATAGAACCCATCAGAAGGGGTTGCAGCGTCTTCTGTAAAAATGTAGATTATAGCAACATGAGTACAAAGGTACTCAGCAAGACTTACATCAGATCCTACATACATGCATATTATCAAGAAGGGTTGGTGGAGTTATTGCAGCAAGCCAGCTTTGACTCTTGGCTAGGCTATCCTACGATACTCCAACTTGAAATGGTTTTGCGCACACGAGTCCACTACTCACCACTTCAATACACTACCGAGGATCCACCTCCGTCTTCCTACGGAAGAGCCATCCTCGGCACTCACACTTATCTTGAGGCTTTTAGTAGTTTCCATTTACTTGTCTATGAACTGTATAGGCAACCAAGTAGTCCTTTACCGCGGACGCGGCTATTCGAATAGATTATGATAACCCTGCAGGGGTGTACTTCTTCATACATGTTTCCACCACTTAGCGTCTGCACACGACATGTGCTCGGCAGACTTCAAGCGAAAGCCGACGTGGGTGTAGACCACGACCTACCTAAACACTTAAGCCTCTAGTCCAGGTTTATCGCCTATTCAGGTTCCATCCGCAGGGAGTCCGGCCGAGGTTTCCCATACGGCCCCGAACGATGTGAACAGGGTTCCCGAGATACCTAACGGGTATTCGGTACACCGTGCCACGTACCTACCGCATCACAGCCCACCCCTACGGTCAGCGCTGTCCACGGCCTCCAGTAGGCTACAAACACCAGAAACTACGTGCAACTCCTGGACAGAGGGCTAGGGTGAATAAGAAGTCGAGCGGGGTCATATTTCAGGGCCCAATGCATGGTAGTAGCTGTATCTTAAATCACACATACAGATCTCAGTGCTTAAGGTCGGCTTCAATGAAACAACCCACCATGTACTCCTACATGGCCTCTCATCGATACCTTTACCAAATCGTGTTCACCACACCACTCTCATTACCGACATAATCATTTCACTCTAGCCCATCACCCAGATGAACCAGACCTGACACGACTCTAAGCATAGCAGGCATAGCAAGGTAGGAACAACACATACATATGGCTCAATCAACTCCTACACATGCTAGTGGGTTTCATCTAGTTACTGTGGCAATGACAGGTCATGCAGAGGAAATGGGTTCAACTACCGTAGCACACAGCAGTTTGAAACGCGTTGTCTTAATGCAGTAAAAGAGAGCAGGAGCGAGAACATGGGATTGTATCGATATGATCAAATGGTTGGTTGCTTGCCTGATGGTTCGATGCACGGATATGATTCTTCGTTAGGGTAATCACGGTACTCCTCGGGGGCAGAACCTGTCGCAAAGGACATCGATACACAAGCATCACCAAACAATGTGCAACAATATGATGCATGCATGAAACATGGCAATATGAGTGTGTTGGGCTAATGCAACTAAAACCAGAAGGGTTTGAACAAATTTGAATCAAAGATTCAAATTTCAAACTCAAACATGGCCTCTTTAAGTGCTTTTTCTTGTTCTGCTTAAAACATCAATTTAACTTGTTTGATCATGCATGAAAATAGTACAGATGGATAGATTGGATTTTTCTGATCATTTTTCATATATAATTTGTCCAATTTGGAGTTACAGAATAAAAGTTATGAATTTTTGAAGTTTAAATAATATTCTGGAATTTCCTGATTTAAATTAAATCCAGAAATTATAATTATTGCGCCAGCATGACGTCAGCATGACGTCAGTGGTCAACTGCGGCAGTCTGGAGTCAAACCTGACGTGTGGGGGCCACACGTCAGTGACAGGGGGGTTTAACAGGTTTAAATTAATCCTAATTAGGGATTAGTGGCACTGGGGCCCACTGGTCAGTGTCAGGGGTTAACTAACAGTGGTTAGCACTAATCCTAATTAGCTACAGGGCTGGGCCCACCTGTCAGGGACTCAGGGGGTGTCCTGCCGTGGTCAAAGTGGGTCAAACCCACCGGCGACGTGACGCCGGCGAGGCCCGAGACGGCGGCGCGACGCGGGATCGCGCTACAGGGCACGGGCGAGGCCGTGCTTGGGCTCGTTGGAAAGCTCTTGCTCCCGCGCGTCGAACGGTGGCCGTGGCTGGGCCTGGGGTGGCCGGAGTCGACGGCGGCGAGCTCGGCTGCGGCCGCCGGAGTTCGGGTGCGGTCGGGATCGATGTTGCAGGGGGTTTGGGGAGGCGTTAGTGTGTGCTGCGTGATCCTAGTGAGGTGTGGAGCACGATAGTGTGCTCGGTTGGGTGCTACGGTGACCGTGGCCACGACGGCGACATCGCCGGCGGCGTGGAGCTCTCGGCCAAGGTGGGGCTAGGGCCTAGAGGTCGGGAGAGACCAGGGGAGAAGGGGGAAACGATCCGGGGGCTCACCGCGGAGCTGCAGGGATGGTTAGCGGGCTCGGGGACGCGCTGGAGACGACGAATTCGACGGCGACGATGGTCGGAGCCCGAAGAGGGGAACGGCGACGTGGCGGCGATGCAGGGCTTCCGGGGAGCTGTGGAGCGGTGGGGAGGAAGAGGGGGTCGTGGCGGAGCTTCTGAGCTAGTCGGGGGAGCGAGGGGTGGCCGGAGACGGCTGCTGTGGCGAACGGCGGCGACGGTGGTGTTCGGCCGTGTGAGAGAGAGAGCGAGGGAGAGGAGGGAAGAGCCGGGGGAGAGTGAGAGAGAGCAGGGGGGAGGCGTGGCGTCGTCCAGGGCATCGAGGCGAGGAGGGGAGGGCAGGCAGGCAGGGAGAGAGGTGGCGTGGCGCGGTGGCGCGCGCGCGCGCCGGCCACACTCCCCTCCCTCTGTCGGGACGAAGACGACAGAGGAGGGAGGTGGGCTGGGCCGGCTGCTGGCTGGGCCGGCCAGCTGGCTGGGCTGCACAGGGAGGAGCCCAGGTAAGCTTCTCCCTTTTATTTTTTTCTGTTTTCTAATTTCTGACATTTGTTTTGATTTAAATAAATATTAAATCATTTATTTACTTATGCCAATTTTTGCAGGAGCTAGATATATTATTCCAGAGCTCCTTTATAATTGGCATAATATTTGGACATATATTAATATATATAATTAATATATTTCCAATGCAAATAATTATGCATTAATTCCAAATGCCCAAAATAAATACCTATGAGCTCTTAAAAATATTGGGTTGATTTTTATCTCTGTCCAATATTTTCAGAGAGCAACATGAGCATTTTCTTGGACCCTTTTTGGAGAAATTTTTATTTGGATCATTTTCAAAATGATTCTGAGGGTTTCACAGATCCCCATTTCAAGTTTCTGATGAAAGAGTAAACATGATGCAACACTCTAATGCATGGCTAGCTAGGGTGTGACACAACACCGGAGGGTGGCTCCGTGGCAAGCGAACCAAGGCGGAGGACAATGGTGAGGCCTCGGACGGGAACGAATAGGAGCCAAGGAAGATGCGTAGAGTTTTAGGGTGCGATGTGGCCACGATGCATGCGCGGTAGCACAACCAGCCGTGGGAGGCGGGAGCAGGCGGTCCTGCCGGCGCTGGTTTGGCTTTATACACGACAGATGTTGAATGTCAATCCAACGGTCAAGGTTAGCACAATCGTTTGTTGACTAAGCCAAAACCAAGTAGCATACTTTTTTATATATAGGAAGAAAAGAAAAATTGGGCTCGTTCACCTCATAACATTCCCGAAATTGCAACCATTCGATCTTGCGTCACAACTAAAACTGTGAGGAAAATGCGTTCGTCTGTCGTCCTCCTCCCAGGGAACGTTCGCCACATAAGTGACTAGCACCCTTGGTTTTCAACCGAGAGGTCTTGGGTTCGAGTCCCAGGAACTCTCAATTTTGTCCTCCTTCCTTCCTCGTAAAAAAAGAAATAAAATCAAAGACTTGAGAAAGCATACAGAACAAGCTAGTGTACCAGTAAAGAGACATTGCCGAGTTTTAGAGAAAAGAGAGACGTGCTCCTGTAGCTGGTTCGAATCCAAACCTAGACTATGACTATATATGGTGCTATGCTGTTCTGCAAGTAATGAAACTGACATATCCAATGTTCGCTTCTCCTCTTCTATACTTACTCTGCCTAGCATCAGAAGCTCTGGCCGCAGCAACCATGTCCGCTGGATGCTCGTCCACCTACTCTTCAGCAGGCAACAACCAGATATGCGCCAAGTCGCCACCTGTACCATTGCTTGTGGGTCTCATCACACCCCTGCTAGCACACGCACCCCAGCCGATTGCTCATCGCAACCCGCTGCCGTTGGTGTGGTGCCACTGCTGCAAATCATGCAGAGTCATCTGTCGCATCTCAACCACAATCCTCAACCCTGGCCGAGTCTTCTACAAATGCCCAAATCATGGGGTAATAACATGTTTAAGTGTTGTTCTACTGCTTTCAGTTGCTGATTTTTTTAATAGTTTGGTTGATGATCTTCCAATTTGATTCATGTAGAAAAGGTAAGATTCGTCTGATTTGTATTTCTGGGAAGTTGCTGATGTGGGGGAATGCAACTACTCTGATTATTTGGTTAGCCGAGGAATCCCAATACCAGCATGTTGGGGTGTTGGACAAGTAACTGAAGGAACGGCAGAAGAGGAAGATGCAGAGCAGAAGGTTAAAGATGCAGTTCCTCTGATCATGGCCAAGCAACAACTGCTGGACGACCTTGACAACAATGAGGAGATGAAAGAGCTTGTGAAGATAATGGCAAAATCGGTGTGCTCTATAGGATGATTGTCTCTTTATTTGCAGTGTATGTAGCACTCGCGATGTATTCAGTGGCTATGACATGAGCAATTTGCCGAAACTAGTAATGAATGAAACCTGTGTAGCAGGATGGGCATAGTGTTGTGAACATCTAATGATTTCTACTAACGGAAATCGGGGTATCCCGATTTGCTCATACATAAATAAATTGCAGAGGCCCTTTTGGTAATAAATAAATAAATTAGCAGAGGCCCTGTCGGGTCAGCTTTGTTCCCATTCGAAGACGTCGAGCAAATTGCAGTCCAACAGCAAACTATGTCTTCGAATTCAAGTTTCACAGCCAAATATGAGTACAACTAAACATCAATGTCGTCATGTTTTAGTCATCATACAATCAGCAAAGACAAATCAGCATACATAAAAAGTGATGTTCTCACAGCAAAATACTAAACAACGCATTCATCAGGTCTCAGTTGTTATAGCAAACACAATTTCACATAGTAGATAAAAAAGCGTCTTTTGACAAGCAAATACGACAAGAGCAATCTAATCATCATCCGCAGCAGCAGCGTCAATGTCTTCGCCATGTGTATCAGTCTGAATCGTAATTCCCCATAGTGTCATCTTCTTCTTCATCCTCAATGTCCTCGAACGTTGGCTTCTTCTTGATCAACTCTTGTATGTCCATAGCACGACAGGCAATCTTTTTGCCAGCGTCATTGACGTGATGGTTCTCAAAGATATTAGGAACATCTATGGAATCTTGTACATCAGGAGTAGTGTAAGCATCATCTTGTTGTGCAACTTCATTAAACGAATCCCTCTCACTACAAAAAAATACACTTCCGTGATGATACGTGTTTGTCACAGTAGGTCGCGTTTTTTGTCATGCATGTACATCTATGACAAATTTATGAACGAATCAAGATAGTCATACTTGTGTTGTCGTAGAAGTGTTCCTTGACATTACCAAAATTATCATCACGGAAGTGTCCACTTCCATGACGATAAATCGCGCGTCACAGAACTACTTTCGTCAAGGGTGACCGACACATGGCATCCACCATAACGGAACGCCGTTAAGCTATCGGGTCAGGTTTTGGATTCGATAACCCGTTAACAGCCCCGGCTAATGGGGATTTTCCACGTGTAAAATCATCATTGGCTGGAGGAAACATGTGTCGGCTCACCGTTGGGGCAGATGTCATCCGCTCATTAGACCAAGGGCACCTATGATATGGCGACACGTGGCACGGCCCAACAAAGGCCCATTCCTGTGAAAAGGCCGACCCATTTGACTTGGTCAAAAGGTGGCGGGCCGGCCCACGGAAAGGCTGTTAACGGCCTGTTCGCATATAGCCCATTTACAACCCGCTAACCCAGGGCCCGTCATGCCCTATCTGAATTAGGCCCAGTAGCGTCATCTGGGCCGTCCAATATGATTCAGCCCGTTTTAACTTCCGGCCCGTGTGTGGCCCATGACTTCTTTCGGCCCATATGAGGACCTTTGTAACTCTTGGCCCATTAACGGCCCGTGGTGAAACTGGCCCATAATGAACAGTGTATCACTTTATACCCATCAACGACCCATTATTCCATTGGGCCGTTTCCAGCCCAAGTTATCTTTCGGCCTTCTCAGGGCCCATTGATTCTTGGGCTCATTTGAAGCATTCGGTTACATACGGCCCGTTACTATCATTTTCTACTTGTGGGCCAATTCAGCCCGTCGTTACAGTCAGCCCGTTTGCGGACCGTTAATACGTTGGGTCGTTTTCATATAAAAAAATCGTTGGGCTGTTTTAATAGAGTTATCAAATACGACCTATTAACGACCCGTTATGGTCCACGAATAGTACGACCCATGATTGGCAAAATGATGATACGCCCCGTAGAAGTCCCATGGATCCTACGGCCCGTATGAGGCCCATGGATAGTACGGCCCGTAGAAGGCCCATGGACCCTACGACCCGTAGAAGGCCCATTGATCCCTAAGGCCCGTATAGAAGGCCGATGGATCCTACGGCCCGTATAGAAGGCCAATGGTCCTATGGCCGAACGAAGGCCCATGGATCATACGGCCTACAGGAGGCCCATGGTTACAACAGTCCGTGTGTTGCCATGATTATTTTGGCCTAGTTACTAAAAATAGGCTATTGTGGCCACTGGAAAAACACAGAAAAAGAACTGCAGTGACTACAAGCAAACAACTAAACAAGACAATAAGGAAATAAATAAGCAAGCAATTATGGCTAGCCTATTACCTCTATTACACATATTACATCCACTTGGCATCAAAGTTCACAACCAGTGCAAATATAGGGAACAAAGCAGCATATTACATACACTTGGCCGTCAAAATTGGCCACCAGTGCAAATAAACGCGGCAGAAAAACAAGAGCATAACTGAAACAACTTCAGAAGAGCTCAAGAAACATTATCCTGGGTATCCACCATGCTGGCAATAAGCTCAGCAAGCTGATTAGCTTTGTCCTGTTTGGCGCTAAAATCCTCCAACACTTGCTGTTGCACCAGAAAGTATGCATCTGAATGCTTTAGGGACTTCCGCAGTCCTTCCGCTTCTTGTCGCAGCATAGCTGATCGATGTCTTTCAGCTTGTAGTTGAGACTCAAGAAACCGAACTAATTTAGACAGTGAGTTTGAATAGCTTGTGCAAGCGGTAGTGGCCAGTAACTCGAACACTAAACCAAGACAGGACTTTGGGGTTGTCTCGCTGTCTTCAAGATAGTCTTCCTTAGCTGTTTTATCAGCTTTGTTGGAGACCAACAAGGATGTGTCACTATCCTGAACCTTATCTGCATTACTTCCTTTACCATTGCTTAATAAGGCACTATTCCCCAATATTTTGTTAGCATTCTAAAAGAAGAAACAAGCAGACACATAACAAGTTTAGCATGTACTAGTATATGAAACTCATTTCGGTGAACCAGTTCATTAGCAAGGTGGAGAGGATTAAACTACCAAGTCTTCTATTGCCAACTACTAGTACATAATAAAAGCATCAAACAAACATATATCTATGTCCTATGGTCACTGCATTGTCTTGCCAAATCAAAATAGAGACACGGTTCAAATCATATCAGTTCAAGATAAAGCAGCAGTGAAAGAATACAAAGCGTGGGAAACTACACGGCACAACAAGATTTCATATGGGTACCACGGGTCTATATGTACAACAACACTATTGGCTCTGTTGTGATGCTAGTAATGTGCATGATATGAAAGTCAACTGTATACAGAATTGAAATTGAAATCAAAAGAGCTATTGATAAGAGCAAACCTGTTAAAAAAACATGCGTGAACATATCTGCCATGCCATTGGAGTTTCAATTGGATCCTTCAATTTAAAAATAAGTTTGTATGAGTAAATACAATGATACAAGAGCAAAGAAATCATAGTTAAAAAAGGCGCGCCTATGCGAGCGCTTAAGCGCGCCTAGGCTCTAGGCGTTGGCAAAACGCATTGCGCATAACTATGCTTAATCTGTGCATAACTGTGCTAAAGCATGCGCTTTGGTCAGTAAAGTGCAAGGCGGTGGCAAAACGCACAATTAACGCCTAGCGCTTTTTTGAACTATGATAACAATGGAATCTTAAATTAGAACAGTTGTTCTTCAGGTTTAGGCACTTGTTCTACACGAACAGAGTACAGTAAGATGCAAGAATATAATACTTAAAAATAGAAAATGAGCTCATAGACCTTACCACATTCTTGGTTCGGGACCAGTACAGAACAACGCGTTCCCAGTCATCGTCCAGTAAATGTGTCTCAAGAGAACGTAAGGGAATTTGATGAGTTTCTTTGCCGGTGAAGTACGTTTTCTTCAGGTAATTCCAATACTGCCACCAAGCATTCTTGAAGATAGCAGAGGTATTAGCACAGGTTACCTCATCCCGAGTTATCAAATCGGTCCTTCTCTATAGAGAAAAATGGGAAAATTTGCTGTATTATAACCATCATGGAGGTAGGATGTATGGGACGAAGCAAAGTAATTGTCATGAATAACATTACTTACACATAACTCCTGGACAAACACCTGCAACTGGCATTTTCCTTCATCTTTAGTATAATATTTCCAAGATGGGAAGATACGCACATACGATTTAACAACATCAAATGTGATAGATGTTAAACTACGACTGGCTGGTTGTGCTTCCTCCACGGGAATAGGCGTACTAACTGGTGGAGCTGGGGTTCGCCGTGATACTACTGGCCCTTTGGGCACTGGAGCTGCCTTACTAACTGCTCTTGTTTGGGAGCTCTATGGTGGAGATGGTGTTGTGTCAACAGGAACTGGGTTACTATCGGCTGGGGTTGGGGTTAGATTGGGTGAAGCTGGTTCTCTGTCCATCGCAGTAGGGGTACAATCTGCGAGAGTTTGGGTTATGTGTGGTAGGGCTGGTTCTTGTGCATGTACAACTGGGATGCTATATCCACCAATAGGTAGCACTGTTTTATTTGAAGACCGTGTTTTTATTCCGCTAGATACTGGCATCACCCGCTCCAATTCAAATGTCTGATAAACAGGAAACATAGTTGAATGTACAAACATTGTATGAGAGATAGATGCAATAGATAGTGTGGAAAAAAGAGGGCATGAAATAGTTGACATGTATATTGTTTAACTAAAACGGATAGCATGACATAATTTCACATATATGATGTCTATCTAAACTAGATAGCATAGCATAACATAATTCAAAGATATGATGAATAACAAAACAGGATCGCATGACATAATTCACCTACATGTTATCTAAGTAATCAGGATCGCATCATTTAATTCACATATGTGATTTATATGCTAAACAGAGGGCATTCAATATGATGTCTGAACTAAGAACATGGTGTTGAATATTGTGTATATGATGTCTAAACTATGTAATGCAAGACACCGTATGCATGATATGAGCAGTATAACCGTGCCAAGTTAGAGCATACACCTCAATAGGGGAATAGGACTGGTCATCTGTCTCTGAATCCATCTATGAGGAGCTATCGGGACCCAACAAGAGATCTGCTTCGACAGGTAGCACTGTCTGCTCTGAAGGCCTTGTTTTCACTCCAGATTTATCCATCTCCCACTCAAATGGATGATTCACAGGAAGAGTAGTTTAATGTACAAACATTGTCGACAAATGGAAATGTAATGAAGAAAAGGATGGGCAAGATATCATTCAAATATATGATGCCTGGTTAAACAGGATGGCGTTGCACATTTCACATATATTATGGCTGGCTAAAAGACATGAGATTGCATAATTCCCATATATGATATAGAAACTAAACAAGTGGCATTACAGAACATGTCTAAACTAAGAAGATGACATATATGATGTCAAAAGTAGGAACTGCAAGGCAACATATGCATGATATGACTAACATCATCATGCCAAGGTAGAGCAAACACCTTGGGGGATAAATAGGAGTGGTCAGCGGCGTCTGAATCCGCCTCAGAACAGATATCTTCCTCTGGATTACAATCTGGAGAGGGGTGGGGAGGGTTTGCCATTGAACCCACCATGTAGCGATGTCTGCATGACATTGTATTGCCGCGCAAAACTCTTCTATTTTTCTCTACATGTTCAGCATGACTGTGTATAATATCTGACATGCATACGAAAAAATATGGTGAGATTATGTAAGGAGAGCATGCAGAAATTTAGAGTGATGGTAACAACTAGTGGATGGATCCAAAAATAATGATAGCAGGCTGATGATTGCTTTAAATTAATAAAAATACAGATGATGATTGCTTTACTATTTGTTTCCCACCCAAGATGAACAACATAGGCATACCCTAGGTGAACCAGATATTAGACAGACATACTATTCATTGCTGCCTCGATATGTGCCCCACAACTAATTTAGAACTCAATTTGAACAAGAATTTGGACCTGAGTTGGGAGTCCAATAGCTGAACAGGACGATAAAGTAGCAGGTAAGTTTAAGCAATGCATAACATAAGCAGAAACAAAAGAGTGTGACCTCTCTTGTGGACCCGTGTACTCCTCAGGTTCATCTGCTGAGTCGATGATGGTGATGCCGTTGGGGTGCGTGCTGGCGTCAGGGAAGGAGATCTGAGGCGGCGAAAGATGGTCAGGAGTCATGATGTCTGGTTTGGTGGATGCTTATGTCGATGGAGCAGCTCAGGTGAGGTGGACGACGTCATGGTAGGAGCAGGACAAACCACACAAAGTTCCCTTCGACACGTACCTGTAAATGAAGTAATTCTTTAAGGGCTCATTTGGCTTGCATGATTCTTAAAACGCAGGGATAGGAAAAACACCGGAATAGGATAGGAAAATGCACATGGTAAACAGAGCATTTGTAAACACAGGATTTCTATCAACTTGGGTGTTTGGTTTACAGGAATTGGAAGAGCAGAGGAATGCAAAGAAACATGGCCAAAATAAAGAGAAACCATATGAAAGCGTGTACAGTTAGAATGTTATTCTGGCACTAATGCACTTGTTCTTGTTTTCATGCATAGGATTTTGAAAAGTAGGTCCAGGTGGATGTTTTGCTTCATTCCTTTCAACAAAATGCATGAATAATTGAATAGTAGAGTGCCATTGGAAAATTCCCTATTGCTATGTTTTTCCGTTGAACCAAAATAGCCCTAATGGATCGACGTGAATGTATAGTAATAAGTGACGGAACAAGTGTACAACCTCTTTGCCGTAGCTGTGTCGACCTCAGCATCATTGGGTTGGTCACTGAAGCAGTTGAGGCAGAGGTGGCTGTCGGAGGTGTGGAGGAAGATCTGAGGAATCTGTAGACGGCGTCCAGGGCACTGCTCTGTTGTGATGGATCGTTCTGTCGTTGGAGCAGCTCCGGTGAGCCGTAAGACGTCAAGGCTGAAGCAGCACAAGACAGACATCGTCAATCTCAAGTGGGATTCTAATAGCATCTCCAATAGATGATGAAAAATGGATGTAAAATTAACATCACCAAAAACCACCTGACTACAACAGATGAGGTAAAAATTGTTGACTCTGAACTTAACTGTCGAAACTGAAATTAACCGTGGAATCTGAGTGCTACTGTCGAAACTGAACGCAATGGTAGCAGAGAGACACTTGACATGTAGTTTAGGGAGGGCCTGCAGTTCATCTTCAACCTGCACACCCCTGAGTCGCCTGCCACCACCGGACGAACCGCCCCAGCGCCGCCTCGCCGCCCCGAAACAACTCGCCACCGTCGCCCCGGCCAGCCCTCTAGGCCCCCCGCCCCCCACCCTGAACCCTAAGATTGATAGTGGGGTACCTCTCCGGGAAGCCCCCGTCCCCGCTGCGGGTGGTTCTCCCTTAACTCAGGCGAGCCCCCCAACCCCTGAAAATCGACTAACCCAAAAGTCGATTCAGTCGACTGAAGTGTGGCTTAATCGGAGCAGAGCAGCAGCACGAGCGAGGGGGAGAGCAGGAGCAGCAGCTGGGCGAGCGAGCGATCGAGCGAGAGCCGGAGCAGCACTAGCAGCGCGAGCGAGCGAGCGAGAGCCGGAGCAGCAGCAGCAGATCAGGCTGGTATGGCCGCTGCCGCCGAAGGGGCCTCACACTAGGGGAGAGCCGCCGTGGAGATGTCGCCCGCGGCGCCGGCTTCAAGGTAGCCACTCCATGGAGGTGCGGGATGGAGCACCACCGGTGCCGGGAGGTCGAGTTAAGGAGAAGGTGCGATGCGATGAGTGTACAACCTCTTTGGTGGTGCTGAGTAGGCCTCGGCTTCGTCCGAGGAGTCGGTGAGGATGCTGCGGTTCCGATGGAGCAGGTTAAGGCGGCGCTGTGGGGATGGATCAGCCGCGATAGATGAGGCGATCGTCGGAGCAGCTCCTTGGAGGTGGAGGACGGGGCCGCTAGACCGGCGGGACGGCAAGATGGACGATGGATCCTCATCCGGGGAGGTGTACGAGGGACGTCGAGCTGTTGCGGTGGACGACATCATCGGGGAAGAGGCTTCGGCTGGGCAGCAGTGACGTGGCGGACGGAGGAGGGTGGGGTTTCGCGGCTGGAGCGGAGAGGTTATGGCGGCCTGGGATTTCGAATGGTGAAAAGGGGGCGATGGGAGGGGGTGAAGTGTGACTTAGGGACGCGCTTGTCCAAAATGTAGGGTGTGTTACAAAATTACCCCCCACCGATTTGAACTAGCGGCCCTTTCGGCTCAGGGTTAGAATTGGGATTTCGCGTGTCGGGATTTGGCAGCTGGAGGGAGTTTTCGCGCGCGTTGTAATTTCGGGATAGCAAGGCGAGGGTTGTGAAGTCGCCAGTTTTGGGAGCACGATATCTGAATTTTCGGGATATAACAAGACGCGGGTTGAATTTTAGGGACAAGCCTAACGTGTAGTAATATTGTACTTGTACGTACCAAATCAATTTGCACTTCCCTCAACCAAAAAGAAAACGAATAAAATAAAACTATTCACACCACACAAAGAGAGAGTCTTGCCCCGTTTTACTGTACAAATGCTATTCAAAGCTACTCCCTCCTTCCATCTATATAGGGCCTAATGCGTTTTTTGATGCTAACTTTGACCAAATATTAGAGCAATGATATATGACATGCAACTTGCACAAAGCACACCGTTAACTTCGTCTGTGAAAGGTTCTTTCAATGATATAATTTTCACATTGTGCATGTCATGTACTATTAATCTTGTCAATAGTCAAAGGCGGTCTTAAAAATCTCATTACGCCCTATATAGATGGAAGGAGGGAGTATGAATCCATGTTATGTCCGATTAATTTTTTTTGCTTTGCTGTATAATGCATGTAACCTACTCATACCAACATTTTAGTGCATTCCAAATGTCTATACTACCGCTGCAATTCGAACTAAATTTGAATTCATTTTTCTATTTCAATAAGAATCTACAATCATGATTGTTGCCAACTTCAACCATCATTCGTGTATTACCTTAATAACACACCACATGATTACTATAGAGATAGATATGAACTATGTGTACTACATGAACTCGAATTCTATTATTTGAATACACTTGATGTTGATTCCAAATAATAGTACATTTGATGTACTAACTATATATTCATAATCTAAACCTTGTTCCATACGTACACCGTGTTTATCACACAAAGTATGGTGCCCCGCCCCCTACATTATGACAAGTATTTAGACCTGAGTTGCAAAAGCCACACATTAGCCCAAATTATAATCAATGTTGTACATTATGATATCTTCTTCAAGTATCTGTATCCACCTTTTTATAATGAATTATGATCTTTGTTCGTCTTTTACACCTTCACGATCCTCTTCTATTTGTAGCTAGCTAGCGCTAACTTTCTATCGTGCATGCACACGCCCGCCCCCCTCACACACCCTTAGCGTCCCCTCCATCGCGCACGTTCATTATTTCTCTTTAGGTCGTCCACCAGCGGTGTGTGTAGGCCCCCGACTCCTTCTTTCTGGCACACACCGGTCGATATACCTCTCTAGCCAAGTGTGCCTACAACAAACACATATATACTTCCCCTCTTCTCTTCTCACCGTCCATGCCCCCATATGTCCAATACGACTCCACGCAGGTGCACACTCCCGCCCCTCTTTTCATTAGTCACATGCTCGCACACTCCTCCCCCCTTGACATGGTAGGCCTCTCGCACCACCTCCTAGCCACACTCTCTCCCCATGTCTGCCTCTCCGGACCTTATTTGCTTCTAACACATGCAGGCGTGTATATGAACTGATCTCCCTACATATAGCCAGGTCGACTATAATTCATTTTCACCAAGCACCGATACACTTACCTCGCTAGTTATGTCTCTCCTTTTCTCGGACACACGACGGTTGATCTTCCTATGTAGTTACGCATGCTTACCACAACCATATCTTCTCCCCTCATCATCCTTGAATACCTTCCGACCCGTCTCTCACACGCACATGCATAGACAGACAGACATCCCCCGCCCTCTCTTATTAATATTGCACTCATACCCTCCGTTTGTCTAGCAGGCCTCTCCCACCATTTGTGAGACGCCACTCCACCACCAATCCTCCGATGCTCTACCTTTGTCTTTTTCCCAACCTTATTCCTCTGCTACACATATCCATGGATGTCGATCGATCTCCCTCAATACATAGCTAGGTCTCTCTCCTTCCCAGACATATACTAGTCGACCGGTCTCTACCCCCCCCCCCACACACACACACACCGATAGTCGAACGTTGTAGGTAGGTATCCATGCCATGGAGAAGAACTTCACCTCTGCCCTCTCAAATTCTAGTAGGCCAACCGCCCTGTATCTTTGACGTGGGCAAACACAAATTCGATGGCACTCTTTATCGATCGCGCAGCCACACACTTCATCCCTGTTTTCAATTCTATCGATATCTCACGTCCATGACTCCATTTCACACACATTGCATATGTTACGTTTTTCTGATTGAGATATCATCAACACATTGCCTCTGTTTCGCACAAACCATCTCTCTCACACCCATCCACGTACGTACCTGCACCGAAAGAAGAAGTGCACGTAGGACGCACGTACTCACGTCTCATTCCCGGCCATACCCGCGCGGGTACACGGTGGAGTTCATTTCTGTACGAAAAAGGCAGCCCACGTGATAATTTGACGCGTGTAGCGGTTGTTTACTCGAAGGAGGGTCGGGTACCATGCCTAGAATATAAAACGATTGCTGTGGGGAAAATGGAAAAATGGGTTTGTCTCTCGTGAGTCTCGTCACACAATCTCACACAAGGCCGCCGTGGCATCTCTCTCTCAGCGTTGGTCAGTGATCCGGCCGCATCCCGTCTGCCGGCGGAAAGGGAGGATGTGCATCATCTCTCCGTTCAACGGCGTTGAGGCAACTCGTCCCGATCTGTGGTACCCGCCGTTCTCTCTGACCAAGCTCCGGCGTGGTAGGGCCTTCGCCACTTGCTCGCTGCCGCAGTATGGGCAGATCCCGGCCGCCGGTGCCCTCCTAGTAACATCCTGACGACCCTCGGGTACAACTTCCTCCGGCCGTGCTCCAATGCCCATCTTCCCATGTTGCTTCATGTGGATCTTCTTTAGTTGTTTGCTTAAATCGTATCTCGGCCGGCGTACTTTCCATCTTGCAATCTCGTCCTCAAACCATTTTTGATAAACCACCATGTGCTATCTTTCCCTTTTTACATGGAACATGCTTCTTTTTTGTCGGTGTATGTGTCTTCAACTCGTGTTATTGGGCAGTAATTGTTTCCTTTCGACCTCCTTTTGCAAACAGGGCTATCCATTTTCACCTCGTTGCTATTGCGACCTTTTGGTGAACTACACAAATCACTTTTCTGAAGAGTGTTTTGTGCAGTTCTGCCAAAATGTAACACGGGCAACGTTCTTACATTTCTGTGGGACTGCGGAAAGGGAGATTGGTTTTCCTATCCTCCTCATCCAACTCCGTGCCTAATCTTCTCCGACAAGAAGTTAGTCCTAAAGAGAGATCATAGAGGTGATCGGATTCTATTTATGTGTTTTATGTTTCATCATCTAGTTCCACTATTATTGTAATCACACTGACTGGATATCTTTGCAAACAGGGATGGTCCGCCCGATTTTAGTGGAGCTGCACGAAATGATCGGATTGTGGTGTCCTTCATACACATCTTTTTTGGCTATATAGCTGGGTGAAACTAGCTGCCAAGCAATGAACACTGTGCCAAGGAAATGGAGCCATGCCTACGAACAGCATCGATCAATTATATTTTTTTCTTTATTTGTACACCTTCTCACAACTTTATCTTCAGTTGTGATGTGAATATTGGTGCTGATCTGTGAACCATTTAGATGCATTAGCCATGGTAGTTTCATTTTTATTTGATGGAATGTTGTAACGAGATAATCTCGAGGCAAGACACATGAATCCTAAGTTGAAACCTTTTTTTCCTGCAGGAACCAGACTTGAAACCATCATAGCATCACAGTACAATTTCATCAAAATTATGTGTACATATAAACAAATCCTAAAGGATTGATAGCAATGCCAGAAACAATTCAACTTCGTTTCACCGACATGTTGGACATCCTTCATCCAGCCATGTAGCAATATTGAGTGCACAACACAACTTTAGGGAAAGATTCACCCGGCCGTTGCACCGCGGTAGTAATGACTAGTGAGCAGTCAAATCACAGAGCCCCACTTTCGCCACAGTAAGTTACTCGGACGAAGCAACCATCATTTCTTTTTTCCTTGAATCCGCTGGTACTCCCATATTCCCATAGTAAAGTTGCTCAGGCGAATCAACCATCACTATATCCGCTCACGTGTGATGACCACAGGAGCTATCCATTCAGATTGCATGTTAAAAAAAATAAAGGCCGATAACTAATGCGGCAAACTTTCAAAAATAAAAACTAATGCGGCACTTCGGGCCAATGCGGCCAGATCGCATTTTGCACGAGAAATTACACACCATGTTTCGTTGACATGTGGTCCCGTTCCAACATATCAGTGAGACGACGACGAGTAGTATGAGTATTTCCGAACCGACGTGTAGGCCAGGGCGCCCCTTCGTGAACCGTGGGAAACTGGCAACCGTCCACTGACGCTTCGCCTTTCCCTCTCGATTTGGAACTGCTATCGCACGCTCTTCCTCTCCTTCCTCCATTTTCCTTCAGCCCTTCAGGCTTTCTTCTACCATTGTTCGATCGTCTTCTCCATGGAGGGAACAGGACGGAAATGACCCTGTTATTCTTGCCCCGATCTGAAAGATGACGTGGTGGAGGAACTCATTGATCGGTGCGACGTCATCACCTCGTCTAGCATGGCAGGTTCGTTCAAGCCCATTCTTGACTCAACTAATAACATCATTACAAGGAACCCAAAAGTCAAGGAACGGTTTGATCTCCCCTATCTTCTTCACCGTGACCCTGATAACCGGCACCATCACGACGGAGGCCTCGCCCTGTGCAAGTTGATGTTAAGATGCCATCTCTTGAGGGCAAGGCCTGGGCAGGCGCAAATGGAGATTGGGTTGTTTACATTGGGTCCAACTGTGAGTGGGAACTTGTGAATGTGTACACTCGTGACCGGGTTCCACTTCCAAAAAACTCAGCAGACTACCCAGAGGTTGAGCAGACCGGTATTGTACGCACGTTCAAATACAATCATGGTGACTGTCTTCTATGGAAGATAGCAATTTCTCGAGTTCCCACCCGCTCTTGGAATTACAACAACTATGAAGTTGTTGCTATCTTCGACAAGCTTGTTGCCGTCGTTGCCGGTTTGACTCAATGGACATTGCTCAAAAATCAGTTTCTGTACACGGATGAGTACTGTGATGCAATTTAATACGAGGGCCTTGTGTTTGCTGCCACCACTCGTGGCACTGTTTTTGCATGGTATCGTTATGATTTCGGTACGTTTGTCTTCCACTGTAATTATAATTGTTTCATCCACATGCATGCGGGTTAGAAAGTTTCCCTTTACTAATTAACCTTCTTCTTGTGTTTCCAAGGTCCTGTGAAAATTCCACCACCTATACTTGAAAAAATTTATAACCAAGGGGGAGATGACGATGGTGATGATTACGAGCATGAGGATGAGCAGCGCCCATATACTCATTGGCGCCTGGCAACTAATTCCGATGAAACGTGCATTGCAATAGGTTATCGGATGAGGCCAATCATCAACAATAGTAGTACACTATTTGTACTAGCTTCACATGCTTCGCGCGTTGTGCGGGTGTTTTTACTGTAGCCATATTGTACTACGTAACCAGCACCTCGAATCCTCGATACTAGTAGTACTATATAGTAAGTAGTAGGAGTAGTAGGGTGGCATGTGCCAGAACAAGCATTCGCGTCCAGGAGTACGACACACGCCACCAGCACGACTTCCATCTGACACCATATTTCTTGGAGTCCGTGCTAGAGCAATCTCTTCAACCTCATCGTTTCTCTAACTCAGCCATCGCGCGACGAGCGAGGTGGGGGTTTGCCGATAGTTAGTTTCCTCAACTGTGGTCCCACTTGTAAGGCCAACTCCAACGCTCAATCAATATATGGATGTACTCTTCTTCCCAATACAAAAACTTGCATCCATTCTACTCCCTCCATTCTACTACCTCCGTCCTGGTTTATAGGTCCCCTTTGTAGTTTGTGTCAAATTTTGACTAAAGATTTAACTAACAAAATGTTAATGCATGTCAAGGAAAATTATCTCATTGGATTCGTATTTGAACATAGTTTTCAAAAATATAATGTTTGGTGACATGCGTAAACATTTTGTTAGTTTAATCTATGGTCAAAATTTGGCACGAAATATAATGGGGATCAATAAACCGGATGGAGATAGTATTTGTAAAAATATATATGTATCTAGACATGTTTTAGTATATAGGCACATGCATTTTTGGACAAATGGAAGTCAAGTATTTTGGAACGGAGGGAGTACACAATAAAATTTTTAAGTTAGCACAACTAGTCTAATCCAAGAGCACAACCGAAGATTTGGTCGGTTCTTCCTCCTTTTGCCGACACAAAGGACATCCAGCATCCAGGTCGTGTCATGAAAGAAAATAGAGTGGTAGTTGATAAGTTGAAGCCACGAGATGTGCATCTTGGGTTAAACTGTAAATAGAATCTTACTACTCTTGAGTATCTCCAAAAGCGGCCACCGAAGATATTTCATGGATTTGTTTTTCATCACCAGCACGTCGAGGTGAAAGATGTGCAGGTTCAGTGGGTCCTCTTGCGTTTTCACTGACATGTGGGGCCGCATGTGAGCAAACAGACGATGGGCTCCGCGCGTCCGCTGGCTGGCTGAGAAGAGAGATAGAGGAGTGATGAGCACGGACTGCAGGAAATTTGTTCTACGTAACCAGCACCTTGATATTCGCGTGTGGTTGTTTCTAGAATAAAAAAAAGGAGGTACCTCTACTTATGTTACTCCCACTACGCCTAGCCTAAGGTTAGTAGATGACCTTGCGCTTGGATCTTCGCCTCTTCCGGAAGTTGATGGTTCTATAGTAGTGCTTCTGGCAATCTGACACCAAATGAACTGCTGCACTTCCATCGCTTGTAAGCAAAAGTTTCTCATCGTGCTGCGAGCAACGCGCACGCGTTGGCGAGGGAGAAGGCGTAATCAAGCTTCTTGTTGTTCTGCGAGTTGACGGGACACATCAAAGTTATTTACTAGTAGTATGTACTCTCTCCAAAAAAGGGCTGACCATGTCATTGCTACCATCTCGTGCTCCGTCGTTGAGTACGTGCACTATTCACGTGCCATTCACGTGCCATCGAGGAGAAAAAATATTGCGTAGGTGCCATCGAAGTGCACGACTCACTTACAGAAAAGGGTTTCCCCCCGCTCCCCCCCCCCCGCACGACTCACTTACGCACTGCTTATCTGATTTTCTCCATTTTCTTGCATGACAAGTGCACCTTGATGCTAGATGTCTCGCGTGTTGGGAAAAGGATGAACAAAGCTCACGTAAAAGAAAAGAGTTGAAGAGCATAGATTCCCGACGACCGAGGAGGAGCAAGGAACCTCGCGGTCGAGCGTCTACAAGGAACCTTGCGCGTTTTCCCCTGTTTTTTGCTGCCTGCCCACCTATAAGCAACTAAAAGAACATGAACTTTTCGCTAACCACTAGAAACGGTACATCAGGATGCTAAGTTGAAGATGTTTTATACCCCCTCCGTTCCCAAATATAATTCTTTTTAGATATTTCAATAAGGGACTACATACGAAACAAAATGAGTGAATCTACACTCTAAAATATGTACACAAGCAAACGCACTAACTCCATCCGATCCAACTCATGCACATACGCGCACAGCATGGAGCACACAACGCACGTACACAAGATGTGCATGCACACACGCTCGTTCGCAGAATGCACATGAATAACACATGCATGCGCACACACTCGGCTGCATGGAGGCGTGCGCCATCCGCGGCGACGTCCGGTTCATCGTGCTACGGCGAAGCTCGCACGCAACAGTGCATACGCATCTCTTGCAGCACCTCTTTGTCGTCGTTTCTCAACTACTAGTCGGAGACGAAGACGACCGCAGCCTCGGCCTTAGAGCTAGCACTGATGGAAAAACACGCATGCTGCATGCACACGAGCACATACGGAGTGCCCACGACGTGGTGGTGGTGCGTCCCCAGTCGCCTCTACTCCTTCTGCGCACGTTGTATATCAAGGTGGCTGCATGCTAATGATGATGTGGGTGAGATCTTCTAGGACTCAAATGATGACGAGGAAAATTATGAGACACAAGGTGACATACACCATCAAGGTCCACAGTCAAGGAGGTGCTAGAAAGTGCTTAGATGTGCTTAGAGCAAGTACAATAGAGCTGAGTCAGCGGCCTATAAGGAATACTCCCTCCTTTCCGGTTTATAAGGCTTATCTCAACTTTTTTGTTTTTCCAATTTAGAGAGCTCATCTCCATCTCATTTTTAGTTTCCAATGCGCATTAAATCTTTGCATGCAAGAATTAAAAAGGAACACACCAATGCATGTAATGTTCCTACTCATCTAGTGGCAAAGCATGCATGCACTGTAATTAATCGAAATTAATGCATGAGTTTAATTGGGTAGTTTTGTAATGTACGAGATACATTCCTCCACTCACAAAATGCCTTGGTTGATGAGATATGATATTTGAGCCCTATAAACCGGAAGGGAGGGAGTAAACAGTAGTATATTTCTGCTTAGTTGGAGGAAAGAGAAGAGGAGAGAGAAGGTAAGCGGGCTCTTCGTGAAGAGCCAGCTCTAGCAGGTGCTCCTAGGCACTTTGTAGTACATGTTGACTATAAGATGGGCTGTAGGCTTATAGCCAGCAGCTGGCTATACTATTAATGCTCTTTAGATGAGGTGCTAAGTGCATTAAATGGCTTAGTAACTCAAGTGTTCAATGCATAGGTGCTTAGTTTATTGGTGCCACATCATATTTTATGCCTACGTGGCAGGCTTAGCAGCTATACATGGTGGAGCACTGGGAGAGGCCAAGGCTGGTCATAGCGGGAGTAACTTGTACTGTAACATATTACTATGTTACTCTAAACATCTCTATAAACCGGAAAGGAGGGAGTAGTAACATACACTAGTGTCATATGCAGAGTATGGGAGCACATGATATTTCCCCGTCTGGACCGATCCCAAGTTGGCTTCTCACCTTCTTGGCCCAACAAAAACCCCTCCCCCTCCCACGCGCGCTTCCTGCCCGGCGCCAGCTGAGCCCGCCGCTCCACATTGATGGCAAGTCAGGGCGACGCGACCTCTCACTGCTTCCGCCATTGAAGCGGTGCGCCGACCGAGGGCACCGCCCGCTGCACGCCCGGCATTTCAGACTACACAGTGGATAGTAACTTTTAGAGCAAGTACTACTATAATTAGATGACATAAGAAGGCAATAAGGATTTAAATATAGTATTTGTGCTTAGTTGAAGGAGAGAGAAGAGGAGAGAGAAGAGAAGAGGATTGTAAACGCGTAGCCGGTTGTACTCCAACATACTCTACTTTGTGAGACAAAAGGTGGGGCCATTATTAATGATATTGTATTTATACTAAAGAGACTAACAGACGCCTTAATTACTCCGTTTTTTTAGACAAACCTTGGTGGGGCTATTATTGACTTTTTTTGAGCTATTATTGACTTGGACGTGGGGTTTGGGGGCCAAAGGCCTACTATTATACTCCGACCTGACATGCTCTACCCTAGCCGCCGCTGTATCATATGGTTTCGCACCGTTCCAGATCTTAGCGCCGCCACGCAATTCTTCTCCATCCCTCCTTCCGGTGTGCACCGCGAGAAGGGACAGCAGTCCTGTGAACCCCGCCTTTCATGATCCTGTACGGGAAAGGGGCGACCAGGTTTTTGGGGATCACACTCCTGTGACTGCTGCCAGCGACGACTTCCTCAATGACAGCCTTCTTCCCCGACCTCGGTAACTTCTTTATCAACGACATGAGTGACAACATAAACCACATCGGTTCTGCTCCCGCTGTACAGTATGTGATTCTGTCCTCCTGGTTTAGTCCGCATCATTACTTTGATGTTTGCAATTGTCGTCATGATCTATTTACTGCTGATTCGGATTAAATCTCATACTAAATTGCTCATATATTCAACAATCCAATCCAAAAACCTGATCACAGGCAATTTACTCCGAGTTGTTTTGCTCCGCTTTTGAAGCCGCCTACTTTTAAGGGGGTGCAATATAAAAGGTGGCGCACAAGAGCAGTATATTGGTTTCAGATCATGTGCTGCTATGACGCCACTAAGGGTAAGCCTGAGGGCGATCTTAATCCTACACAGCTGGAAGCTTTTCAGAACATGGATACCCTCTTGAAAGCCGCCCTGCTGAGTGTTCTTGACGATTCCATTGTGGATTTGTATATGTTGTTTGACAGTGGCAAAGACATGTGGGCTGCGCTCGAGGCCACGTTTGGGCCCTCGGGCGCTGGCAACGAGTTGTACGTCATGGAGCAATTCTGTGACTACAAGATGACTGATGAGCACTCTGTTGTTCAGCAGACTCATGAGATATAGTCACTCTCTAAGGAACTTGAGTACTTTAAGTGTGTGTTGCCGGAAAAATTTGTTGCTGGGACCATCATTGCCAAGCTTCCACCTTCGTGGAACGATTTTTCTACTTCTCTGAAAAACAAGAGACATGAGTTTTCTGTTTTGGATCTCATTAGCACTCTTGATTTTGAGAAGAAGGAGAGAGCAAAAGACACACGTGCTCGGATCGCCGAGGGAGCTTCTAGTGCCCATATGGTACACGAGAAGAACTTCCAGCCCAACCAGCCCCAAAACAACAAGAACAAATCTCAGGGGAAAGGCAAGTTTGATGCAAAGAACAAGCCATCACATTCTACCAACTACAAGAAGAATTCTCATAACAGGAAGGGATACAAACCTCAATTTTGGTAGCACCGCACAAAATTTATATGGCTGCATCTACCTGCTGTCAGCTAACCTCATGGTGCTCCGGGTATTCCTACATTCGTAACTAGGTACAATGACCACCGCAAGATGAAATTAGCTTATTCATACGTTGACTTGCTGAATGCAGTGCGGAACAATCCTGTCATGTCTGGAGGAGCAAACAAGCAGTGCAGCCGAAGGTGGAAATCAACCAAGGACTTATGAAATTATATGTAATCTTCCTCAGGCAGTTCAGTATCCCCTTCGTCCAGATGATCATGTTTTGTCATGCCGAGCTATTGATATGTGCTACTGTTTTGCAACACCGTTTAAGTATAGCTACTGTTTTCCTATCTTTTCAGATTCAGGACAATGAATATGATATCAGGGGAACTGCATAATATGGACGCATGTTGAGTCATCTCTATTGCCTCATGTGTTTGCTGAAAATGTGTCAGCATCAATTGCAAGATGAGGCAGCTAGATAGCTATGGAGTTGCCAACATGCTCAAAGTGCTCGCAACATTGAGAAGAAACAAGCATGCCTAGGAAATTAATGCGTGCGCAGGGAGGCCCTTTGCTCACAGAAGCATCGACCGATTTTCTTTATTTCCACACCTTCTCATAGTTTTGTATATTGGTTATAGTATGGTGAATCATTGAGATGCATAAACATGCTGAACTTTTGTTCTTCTGAATGTTAGTTGAATGTGAGTGTCTGCATCCAGTACTGCATCCTCTAATTTGGTGGATGCACACAGAGAAAATAAATCTCCTTAATTTACTCCATAACCACCCTATTAAATAGGCCTAGTAACAAACCAGGCGCATGTAGTGGCCGGCGGGCAAATGCATCCTACATGCATGGCCAGTCATGCAGCAACGCAAAAGAAGAGAGCGGTTCTTGGGAAAAAGCGAGTAGTTAGTGCAGCGTGCCTTATAAACACGAACAGCTCGCTCTCCCGCTTCCGTCACCCCATCCAATTCCCCCTGCTCCCCAATCTTCCTCACTCGTCCAGAAAACCCCGCTCACCTTCTTCCTCACTCGTACAGAAAACGCCTGCTCCTCTTCTTCCACTCCTACAGAAATACCCAGCCCTCCTTCTTCCCCACTCGCACTGCCACTAGGCTTGTCTCTGGCTACTCTGCTCAAACCCGTGAGCTCGGCGCGACGCCCACAAGGAAAATGGAGTCGGCTGGCCCCAGTGCCAAGAAGATGAGGCTCCCGCCAGTGGTGATGCCGGTTGTAGATCCCGC